>NW_014577181.1:413146-457040 GCF_000485595.1 Priapulus caudatus | reverse complement strand
TCTGCGCTTAGCGCTTTGGATTAACACCTCCTTTCGGCAACGCTTCTCTAGTATCCCGTCTCATCTGGATCTGCAGAGGTGATAGGTTTTTTGTATGGAAGGGTGTCAGGCTGTATTAGTGTATAAACAATCCGTCGCACAGCCTGGTCGGGCTACGTAACATAGTCATAGGACCTGGACCTATGCAGCAGCAGCAGTAACCCGACCAGGCTGTGTGACTAACGTCTACATCTAGTATTTCACGTCAACGTCTAGTATTTCTAACCCTAGCAATACCGTTTCTTGGAGCTACAGCAGCAGAAGACCATTTCAACGGCATTTAGTATGATTTACACGGTCACAGGAAGTTATCGGCAAAAACAGGCGAAAGAGAGTAATACATTTTCATTGGTAGTAAATTACTAAATACATTTCGTGTTTATTTACCATTTATTACTGAAACGTTCTAAGTAAGTGTAAACTAAAGAATTAGTGTCTCTGATCTCACCTGCGGCTGCAGTTGCGATGTTTGGTACAATACGTCACATTTCCGGTGCAAGGTGATGACGTACGTGTAACTTCCGGCAAAGAAGAAATATGGCTGAGTGTGGAGCAGCTCGTTGTTTGCAAGACAGGAGATGTTTTCGCAAGGAGCTGCAAAAATGGAGACAAAATCTTCTATACATGCTAGGTAAGTCGCATATTGCAATGCTCTTTGCCTCTGTGTAGTTATTTAAAAACTGCGGTTGATATTTAAGCCATGAGTTCGTTATGTACAAATATAATTCTGAGATTCATCTAATTTCTTCTTGCTTGATCACGGTAAAAAATCATTAAAAATATAATTTTCCCGTTTTTTACATTGACTAACCCATGTAAGGTTTTCTATAAGCATATTCTATATTAAAAGTGAATTTCGTGCTAGTAATAATGTAATTCGTGATTTATGTGATTTTTAATAATGAAAAATTGGAAAATGAGATATTTCCATTACACGACAATGAAATGCTGCAACCTAATTGTGAAAATCCTAATAACAATGTGTGTTTGTGAAAAATGGTAAAACTCAGGATGTTATTTTAATGTTAATGTGGTAACCATGATATTCTTTGATGTTTGCAAGATCTTTCTAAAGTTTGAAATGCATGTCATATCATGCTGGGTTGACATTTTATTTATTGATATTTTTGCACGTAATGTCGTAAACAGTTTATTTATACTCAATTAATTATGGGGCTTATCAACACCTAAACCATTGTAAAAGTATACAATTACAAATATATTGAGTTAACTTCATAATAGTGTAGTATGACATATTGATATTTATTATGGTACTTAGTATGAAGTGGCAATGTATAATATCAATTAAATATATATACCTAATTGTTACTATACTTTATTATATATTTGTATTGTTGCTTCTGATAACACTACCTGTTTGTTTTACAAGTTGCCATTCTTTTGTATAAAGGTTACGAATCTATAGCAGAGGGTATCGTCGGAAGAAGTCGATGGAACAATGTAATGAAACCCTTGAATGGTTAGTATAGAAAATAATTAATTTCTTTGATTGCATTAATTCTGTTGCGGACATGTACTTAAGATGCCAATGGTAGCAGGTAGCTATAAGTTTTATGTTATCTTTTGGGAAAACTTCTAGACATCAAGCTATTGCCATGTTATAAGTAATACAAAGAAGAACTCCAGTAGAACTTTATGGGATCATTATTCAATTATGTTTAGCTTCATCAGAATTTAGCTATAATTTTGGCCGAGGCTATTCGCCCGACCGTCGGGTGTGTATGTTGCTACTGTCTATTCGCCCGACCGTCGGGTGTGTATGTTGCTACTGTCTATTCGCCCGACCGTCGGGTGTGTATGTTGCTACTGTCTATTCGCCCGACCGTCGGCAAATGCGTAAAATCTCTAGGGCTATCCCAAAAAGCACCGCAGCCTACGCCCTACTCCATAACCCTAACCCTAACCTTAACCCTATCCCTAACCCTAACTCTTTCAACAATATTCAATAGATTATCGCTAATAACCGCTGAGCCTACACAACGAACAATAACATGATAACAATGGAACTATGGATCGTCGGGTCTATAGAGAACGGTTTCTTATACACCCGACCGTCGGGCCAATAGTCACTTTCTATAATTTTACGTGTTATTGTGAGCGAGCGGTGCATTTATGTATGCAAGAAAGTACATGAGAGTGTTTATTTATGTAATTGCTTAATTCAGATTGATCATTATTCACAAGTCAGAGCTTTACTTATTAATAATATAATAGCAATTATTCCATGTTCCGGGTAAGTAAAACAAATAGCCGAGTTCTCTATGCATGTGAGTGGTTTATATCAGTAACAAAATATACTGTATATGGATCCTATGAAAAAATATCGAATAATCATGTAGGTAACAACATTATTTTACCAGATTTATTACAATTGCATTTGGATTGATCATTGAGGTACTTATTCTGGATTTTGCATGAACTAAGGCATGTTATGTATCACACACTGAGAGAAACTGGTTGTAACTGTATTACTGTATTGCTGTGAAACAGAGAACCAACCTACAGAACCAACAGATTGGAAGCCAACCGAAAATTGTCTACTGTGTCAGAACAAGAAGATATCAGAATCGGTAAACTCAGTACATAATTGGCATTAGCTATGTTTACCCATTTTAATCTATTCGAAAGAGTTAGCTTCACATAAAACTATAAAACCAATCAAAATAAATTTTACTTCTTTCTTCCTGTAGTAGTAATGAATTGTGATTGTAACTAGAATTATTGTTGTATGAGGTAGTTTTTCTTTTTACTAGGAAACTGTGTTAAGAAGCCAACCCTTGGAAACTAGTAGTGCAAAGACACTTGAAGAGAAGGGTATGTTTTCTTTTATGTACCTAAGTACTCATTTAAATTGTGCATTTTAGTATAATTAAAGACATTTGCTAACAAACAGATCAAAAGTCTGTTCAATGCAGGGGAAAAAATACACGGGAGCGACGAGCGATTTCGCTCTCGTAAGCTCTAAAATCACTCTGGTAAGAACAATAACGAGAGCGATCGCCCGAGAGAAAATCGCTCCCGTGGCCTGATAAATTGAAATGTACACAAGTACGCACGTACAGCGAGCGATACATATACACCGTGCAGGCAGCAGCAGCTTAAGCTGGGTTTACACTGACGATTATATGCAGTCAAGTTGGTGTTTTTCTTCTTTCTACCAACCCTTCTATATATATATTCAAAGCTCTTACGTTATCGACCGCGAGGCCGAGGCGGGAAACGTTTCAACATTTGACCCGTAGTGCGCGCGGGGCGACGCGGATACGCATTTTTGCATGTATTACATGCCGCCAGCGTGGCGCCTAAAGCAAAAACGTGCTCTCCCCCTAGGGTGGAGGGACACACCCCTGATTGCTGTTGTCTGATTGGCCACTTGGCAAAAAAAACGTCCAACTCGCCTGGTCCGAGTTGGGGAAATTGGAACATGTTCTAATCTTCCGACTCACTGCTATCGATCGGTTGGACGTGCGACTTTTGCGTTTACACTGGCGATTGTCAGTTGCCAAACTGCCAAGTTCGTACAATTCGGCAACTCAAAATCGTCAGTGTAAACCTTGCTTATGCAGCTGGCGCTGGCTAGATCAAACCACTGACGCATAATAAAATACAATTGATAATAAAAGTTATACAACAGAGTGTAGAACTAGAAACTGTTGACACTTTTATTCATATTTAAATTTAACTTGACAATAATACCAGCTGAATCCAGCTCTTGCCTTGTATTAATCTGCAATGATGTGGTTACAATTGCATTCATACATTGTCTGTTGAAACTATGAATGATAGTCAATGATAAACTATGCTGACAGATGTGATGTGATGTCACAGACTCACAGGCACACATCTGTGAGATTGTGACAAATTAACCGTGTACTTTCTTATTTTGAGACTGAAAAAAGAAACAAACAACTGGACAGTGGTATTTTTATATAAAAAAACATGTATTTGCATCCAAACGAAAAGATAACGTGGTTCATTCTGTATGTTTATTACAGAGTAACAAAACAATAAGCAATCCAGAAGTAGTGACTAGTGAAGCATGTGTACATGTAGAGAGAGAAGAGTGAGAAGGGGAGTGGTGGACAGAATGGTAGTTTGGTACTATGATAGAACTTAGAAGATAGGAGAGGTCAGAGGTGTCGGAGCCTCGGAGGCGGCATTGTGAATGCGAATGGATTCAAAGGATGTTTGGATCATGAGTTACAAATGTGATTAGTGATATGTAGTAATGTAAATATAATTTATTATAGGTACATGCATGTATTAACAGAAAATTTGACACACTAATGGAATTAATAATACATACAATTTACATTGATGTCCCCCTTCCCCACAAATAAAATAAGAGTACATTATATTACGTATTTTTCGAAAATTTGAAACTGAAAATGGCTCTGAATACATAAAAAATGGCTCTGGTAAATTTTTGACAAGTCAGAAAAATGGCTCTGGTGGAAAAAAAGTATTTTTTACCCTGATTCAATGTTGCATGTCACATGCACACAGGCACACGTCTGCATGCATACACAAATACATTCAGGCAAGCAGGGACACACGAAAGCACTCATGTATGTTATGTGATATATTGATATGATATGTTGTATATTGTTACTCAATTTATGTGTGGAACCCTACTGGTATAACACTTTTTTTAAGCAGAACTAATTTGTGCACCTTAAAACGTTTTAATATTGGTGAATATTGTTTATGACTGCAATGTGTCTAAAGAATAGAGTACTATTTTTAGCTCATCTGACGTAGTCAGGTGCAGCTTGTAGAATCGCATGATTGTCCGTCTGTCCGGCCGTTCGTGCGTCCGGCCGTTCGTGCGTCCGTCGTGAACTCACCGTCTGGGGCACAAATTTTAACACTCGACGTACCGGTCACGATATTCGGGACGTGGGGCGGGTAATCCGAAAACGCAGTTGGATGTCGAAGCTGGGTCAAATGTCGAAGGTCAAGAGCGTGTAAAAGAAGGGGAACATTCCCTCATAACTTAAGGTATAGGGAGGAAATGCAGAATTGCGGCACAAATCTAAACGGCTTGACCTACGCTCGTGATAGTCGGTGTATAGCATCATGGTAGGAAAAGCCATCACTGTACTGAAATTGGATCACAGGTCAAAGGTCAATGGGGCACAGGGCAGATTTTAGACATTTCTGAGACATGGTCTGACGGAGCGATTAAAAAACTTTTTTGTTTCAGCGGTGACCAACCATTTTTATGGCTTTATTGAAAGGACCGTGTAATGTACTTTCTGCTGACATGTGAAGAGTAAGTGTCGAATAACCTTTTGACCCTCAAGAGGAGGGTTAAACATTGATTTGTTGACTGTTAACAAAGGACTGAACTGCTTTGCTATTATTAGAGCCCATACCTGTGTGAATGTGAGGCTACAGTTGCACATGTTAATTGCAAAGGCAAATGTTTGTTGAACAAGGTTTACGCTCCTTAAATCATATTATTTTCTAAAGCAGTCTGTCTATAGCACACTGAAGGCTGAATCAGTGAATGCTCGTGTGGGTAGGCAAAAATACGGGGCAGCCCATGGCTGGCACGCTTCTAATCATAATTGTTGCCTGCCAACCTGCAATGCACATGTGTCTGCAATGCATAGCGATTAGGTGGGTGCGAAAGTGTAGCTGATATATTTGTTCCAATTGGCTACGAAAGTCAAACAAGAATAAAGAAGACTTATGTATAAGACGTCTTGCTATGCACAAATGAATTTATCAGCAGAACACCAGACACCAGATGAGCCCTGTCGCACTGTGGCACTTGTTAGCTCAGCTGACGAAGTCAGATGCAGCTTGTAGAATTGCATGATTGTCCGTCCGTGCGTCTGTCCGTGCGTCCGTCAACAGTTGGGCACAAATCTTAACGCTCTGACGTACGTCTTGATATTCGGGACGTTGGGAGGATCGCGAAAAGTCTCGGATGTCGAATTTGGGGGTCAAGGGACAAAGGTCAAGCATGTGTCAATAGAGGGGAATATTTCCCCTTGACTTAAGGAATAGGAGGCAATACGGAATTGCCGGCACAAATCTCAATAGCTCGACCTACGCTCTTAATATTCAATGTATAGTGTGATGTGGAGGAAACCCATCACCAGCGTGAAATTGGAGGTTACAGGTCAAAGGGCAGTGGGGGAAAGGTCTGATATCAGACATTTTCTGAGGACATGGTTTAACGGACCGAGTGCAAAACTTTTTTGTTTCAGCGCTGACCTACCGTTTTTATCACTTTATTGAAAGGACCATGAAATGAACTTTCCGCTGACGTGCGAAGAGTAAGTGTCTGATAACCTTTTACCCCTTAAGAGGAGGGTTAAACATGGATTTGTTGACTGTTAACAAAGGACTGAACTGCTTTTGCTATTAGAGTAGATCTGTATTAGTAGTTATCCTAATTATATGCTCTGAGCGCGCACGCGGTGGCAGGAGGGCTCACTTGATTCGGTTGCCAGTGAGTTTATCAGAAGAATACCTGGCTACAGTACACGTCAGTTGAGCGCTGTCGCTCTGCGGCGCTTGTTTTATTTTCTCACAGTTACCATAAGGTACTTAGAAGAGCTGCTTCCAAACTGGTCTCCTATGGTACCACCCCACTATCCAGTTCCTGCTGCACCACCTGACCCGGACCAGCCTCTTGACTTGTCAATGACCTCGAAGGAATGCGCCATGCAGAGGATAAAGATTAACTTGCGTGAAAGAGAGCAACAGAAGATGAACTCCAACGTCATCAGAGTGCCAGAACTGAAGAAGAAGCAGGGCTTGGAAGGGTTAGTGGAAATTGCCTTTATTCTTCCTAATAATCATTTACCCCCCAAAAAAGTATTTTTGCAGCTTCCAATAGCAGGATTTTAAAACTTGCCCACCATTTCTGTGTAACTTTCTGAGTAATTTTCCTTAACTGTCAGGAAACTGAAGAAGGTGAGGCCGGGGGAGGGGCCTATGCGGCGCAACTACACAGAGGACGAACTGCGGGCTGCAGTCGATGACATTCGTAATGGCAAGCTGGGAACACGCCGTGCCGCTGTACTTTATGGCATACCGCGTTCGACGCTGCGCAACAAGGTACACAGGCCAAAAATTACTGCGTATTATCTACACACTGTGTGTACTAGTTAGTGTTTTGCAGGTGCTGCAAACATGCGCATGTATGCAGACAGAAGTCATCACTTCTTGTCAGGTGTGTGTTGTCGCCGTTGCTACTCTTTGATGACCACGTTGCAGGTGTACAAGCTGGAAGCAGAACAGGCACACGCGTATCAGAAGAAGTCTCAAGTGCCCAGCCGCTCAACTAGCCCGGCACAATATCCGTCGGCCTCACAGAGCCTGCGTGATCTCATACACAAGAAAATCACGGACAGCCTACAAGGTATTGTTGCAATTTACTGCCAATCCTAGTTCAGTTGTTTCTAGGCGTAAAAAATGACATTTCCGTTAAGTGGCAGTTATTCAGAAACAAGATTAGCCTTATCTTTAGTCTTAACGTTTAACTTTGACTTAAACATGAAAGTTCCTAGCAAATTTCCACTTAACATTGTGAGATCCTAGTTCCTCATGTAACTTTAAAAACAATGATGAAAATAATGCAGTTACACAAAGAATTGCAGTTATAGTGTTATTATATTTTATATTGATTGGTAACACCTGTTTTTATCATGAAAAACACATCAGAAACATTATTTATTAACCAATTATGTACCAAAACTGACATTTAGCTGTAGAGATTTTTCTCTTGTTTTGGATATTTTCATGAGTTATAAGGCTCACGTCTTGTATTGCTGTGCAGAATGTCCTGCAGTGCATAATAATAACATTTCATATCAATTTTGCCATTTATTTTTTATATGAGAATAACTCATAATATACATGAATTCCTTATGACAGCAAATTATCAAGTTTGTGTTATCATAAAATTTTGTATATATAACCCATAAAAGTGTCCTTCTTAAACAAGGCCAGGTCATCAGGAGTAAAACTTAGTTAATAGAAGCAGAGCGTGTGGGTTAGGGAAACCAAGTGTTCTAGTTGTTCCACTTATTGACAGCTTACTTTTCCCAGCATCGCCAAACGGGGATACAAAGCCAGAGAAAGTGCCAGAAAAGCCACTGATGTTGTTTCCGGCTGCGGCCACCCGGCGCACCCTCACTAGCCGAGAGCTGCTAGAAAAGAAGCCTAGTGACCTGAAGGATAAGTTAAAGTCATCTATTCCTTACAACAGGTATGGATTTTTAGGGGTGTTGCAATTAGATAAGACAGAGGGGGGTGAAAAAATGAAGGAGATGGTCATGATGTACTAAAGTTAGTGAGAATTCATAGAGTACACAGATTAGCAAGCATGAGATAACATCATGGAAGAGAAGAACTGAGGAAGTGAACAGTGTGTGCGTTGGTTTGGGTTACAGAAGGTAGGGGTATTGGTGGAATATGCAAGGTAGTGAGATGTGGGGTGATGGTACAATGTAAGTGGCATGTGTAGGTTATAGGAGGTTTATGAGTTGAGTTAAACATGTTGAGGCATAGGAAGTAAGTACATAAGCTACATCTAAGACAGGATCAGGAGAGCATAACCCTGATGAAGTACTGAATGTGTCTTGTTGCAAAGCATGATTTGAGAAATGTATACGTGTACATATTATCAGGAGTAGATAATAGGGACAGAGTGTGACATCAATAAACAAGGAAAATTCGTCATTTACTAGCCTTATAATACCTACGATTTACTGCGTGTAACTCATCCAACTTGAGCTCAAATCGTACACAGTACATTCGCCTAGCATCGTGCGAAATCGTTTCCTTGTAAATGTATACACAAGCAATCCGGAGATACAGACTAAAACGTACGACACGATTATCCATTCTTTGGCCATCAATCCGAGCCGATTGCCCGCCTATATTCAAACAAAAGGCAGCTACCTAACCACAGCTTGCTAACTCGGCGAGGCATGTGGCTCGCTGGGAGATTAGGCATCAACGCAACACTCGGCGAGATAACCTTTGACCCGGTACACAGCTACATACCGTCATAACGGCATACAGCTGGCATGCCCCCACGCACGCACGCCAACCGTAATCAGCAGCAGATCGGGCTCAAATCTAAGGTAAAATACAGCACTGTACAATCTTAACATTTTACTTCAACTATGGAATAAATTTGGTCATTCAAAAATATCTATACTTTTATCTTTCTCTTTGCTATAACATCAGAGTGAAATCCACCACACCCTTCTGATACTAATTACGTATTCACCTATTGGATGGATTACATAGATATTCCCAAATAATTTCAAGTCCAATATTTTAGAGGATAGTATGTACAACTAAAACTCATAGTCATCAAGTCTCCTTGAGGTTTGACCAGGTCATCATCAGTGCCATCTACAGTAATAAGACATCCAGTTTTCTGGAACAGTTTCTGAAAAAGCTAGTGAGGAGGTTGAACCATATAGAATGTCTTAATATCACTGAAATCAAGAAATGCCAATCATAACTTCATATACAGTCAGCAGATACTGCTTATGATAATTATTGGTGCTGTTTACTGTATCGGATACAATAATGTGCTGCAGTGGAAACTACATTTTACTGCAAGGAACACCCTCTTAACGATGCGAACCATGTGAACAACCTAACCATAGATTTATTGTTAAAGGACCTAACCCAAATGAGAGGATTTAATACTCTGTTAGAGGTTACTGTAAGTTGGACTAGGTATTACAGGTACACAGTATAATGTATAATGTATTTATGTATGTATGTATGTATGTATGTATGTATGTATGTATGTATGTATGTATGTATGTATGTAGGTATACAGGTATAATGTTATGTTATGAAGAAGAACGTAAACATTCATTTGCTTAATTTTTTTCATTAATTTCTTCATAAATACTTACATGGTATGCAGATGGTATATAAGGAATAGGCCGAATACCATTAAATTCTATTAGCTACAATGTAATTTTTTTCTTTAGAAAATAAGAACCTATTTAAGAACCTAAATAGCCTCAATTTGTGCTAAGTACCATTTATGTAAGAACCTGTTTAGGCTAACTTGGGAAAATGCAGGTTCTTACTCGCGGGGTTTTACTGTATATGAGAATGTCAGAAAAGGATTAAGGTATCTGCTTCACTGCTATGCGCACCTTCCGTGGTGGATGCACGATCGTTCTCCATCCACAGCGACATCAGACTTCCATTCCTGTCTGAGTTCATCCGCAATCTGACGGAGGAACGGCTGCAGGAGGAGAGGAAGAACGTGGCACGTATCAACGGCGACGACTCTGCAGATTTTATCCTGAAGATTCCGTCCTACAAGCCGACACGGCCACTGACGACCACAGACATTCTGAGGTGTGTTCATTTTTTTGCGTTGTTTTTTTATTTTAGTGTCGATCTGCTGGTAACTAAAACTCTGGACTCTGTCATCAGGAGTGTGCTCAGCACTATTATTTTATTCCTTCACAATTCTCGTAATGGCCTAAACATTAGCCACAAAACATAAACAATAAAACATTATAATTTATAGTGGTGGAGACTCTACGAAGTTGTGTGCATGTGCATACAGTAACTCTAAGAAATCCATAGCTAATGACTATGCATACTTAGTAGCTGTTGGCATAAGTATACAACCCACATATAGCTGCCTCTCTCATGTCTGTATGTAATTTTATTTGGTAAAAATATTTTGCTGAAGCAGAGAAAATAGACGGTTTAAATGAAGCTACTAAATGTTAACCATCTATTACTTCAATAATTCTTCTTGCCAATTCGCAATCTCTGTTGGTCATATAATGCAAATACCGTTCATGTCTCTCGGCCAGTAATATGGCTCTCATGGCCTTTAGATGAATATAATTCTTTATAACAGATGTCATTTCAATTTCCATTTAAACAGGATTTTGAACGTGTTTTTGTGAGTTCAATTTCAGTAAAATCCTTGCATCACTGATGATTAGTGTCTATGGGATTATGATGGGGCTCATGGTAATGTGGTTGTTGATGTTGCCTTGTGGCTGCGTTCACAGTACGGAGAGCAAGGCGTTTGGAGATGCGCTGAAGAGCATCATAGCGAAGAACATCAGCGAGCACGTGCGCAACCACTGCTACCAGTCACAGTCGGCTTCCCAGTCAGATGAGGAGGACAGTGTTGGCAGACCCTCTTCCAGCAGAGGCCGAGAATCCACCGGGGTATGCTAGCGGGGATGCAGAAATAGCAGAGAATCGGGTCTAAGCGCATAGCAGGCGTGTAAGAAAGAGCTCATGCTTGTTTTTATGCAGGCATGTTAATAACGTGTGCATGCTGAAATGTTTGATCTCTGTCCGTTATTGTAATAGTTCGTATTTGACTAAAGTCTATTGCCGAGAAGAACAGTCGAAACCTGAGTTCATTGCTTCATAATGTATTAATGCATTTTTGCTTCTCTGCTCTTATACTACAGAGCAACATGTACGTGAAGGACTGCAAGCCAATGGGAAAGGGGACGAGGCCCAAGCGTGGACGTTACAGGAACTACGACCACGATAACCTCGCAATGGCTGTGCAGAGTGTGCAGAGAGGAGAGATGAGTGTGCATAGAGCTGGCACCTTTTACGGTGTTCCACACTCCACGCTCGAGTATAAAGTGAGGACCTTTTGGCTACCATGCTTGATGTGAAGATCAGTTTCCAGTAGTGTTAGTCAACGAAAAGTCTCCTAGGATCATCGGTTTCAAAGCATTCAGATCCGTCTTGCATCTTTATTCTTCACGTAAATTTGACCGGTCTTGATCGATGACGATTGTACAGCATCAGAAACCTGTACACGCTTCTTGAGCCGTCCGGTTAACAAGTTCGCCTAACTATGATTTACTAAGGTGAAGGAGCGCCACCTGTTGAGAAAGAGAAAGATCCAGGATCAGAAGGAGCAGCAGCGAGTGGAGCGTCTGCAGCGCATCGGCCTGTACGGTGGCGACCTCATAGCAGATGACTCGGGCGACAACTCTACAACCAGCTCGGTGGAGAGCGAGGTGAAGAAGGAGACGGGCAGCGAGTCCAGCCAGGTGTTGGCATATGCGCCTGTCCAAATGCAGCAGGGCTCGCTCTACATGTCCGAGCTGCTCAAGCAGCTGAAAGGCCGGTACGTGGCGCCGTGAACAAATTGACTGCAGATACACTCTTCTCCTTCCTTTCTGCGTAACTCTAATTGATCTCTTCCCCTCTTCCTGCTCCTCCTCTTCCTCCTCTTCCTCCTCCTCTCTCTCTCCTACTCGGTGTCCCTTTCCTCCTTCTCCCCCTTTCTCTTTCTCACTCGTGCCTTCCCCCCTCTTCCCCAATTTCCCTATGTATAGTTCTCTCTGAAGCCCCGTCTCACACTTTCTCACCCCTCTTCTGCTTTAACATTGTTTCCTACCCATCCCTCTCTACTTCCCTCCATCCCTCTCTTTCTCTAATTCTCTGACTCTTTCTCAGTATACATCTTGTTGCCGTAACAAAAGAAACAAACAGTGCAAAAGTTCATTGACTGCACCTAAGTAGGCAGGCACAGTGGAATCCTAAAGACAGTGTAAAAAACGTCTGTGGGCAGTGGTAGCGTACCAACGAAAACCTCAAACTCACATCGTTGTGATGTAAACAGTACACTTGATCTGCTACGTCATGAACAGGCTCTTCAACGTGTGCGTGTGCGGGTCCGTGGCTAGTGTTCAGTGTCTAACGAGAGCCATCCTAAACTCGTGTATAAACTTAAACTGAGCGTGTGTACCCGCTGCAGGTATGACCAGGCGATGGCTGGGACCTCGCCGCACATGGGCAGCTGGCCACGAGACAGTGTCATCAATTACGTTCAGGGAAACCTGCCGCCTGCACCTGGCAACAACTGACAGTCGTTCGCCAATAGCAACAGGTACTGCACCGACTCTTTAGCACGGTAGATTATAGATCGACATACATCCTCAGAATTAATAACCTCAGTGTTCTACCTGATTCTGGATCAAGACCGGTATTTTCCCCCATGCTGACCTCGTTATAGGATGTAATCAGGTTCGCAGGACTTCGTATGTTAGCACATATGATATTGCTTATTTATAGTTTGTGGTATCATTGCTCTGACTAACGTCACAGGAAAGAAAACCTGTGTATTTGCCTGCCAGAGGTAATGTGTCAGGCAGATGCCTAAGTCTTCTTTGAAGTGTTGTATCTGGTCAACAGGTTTTGCAGTTATGGGTATGAATATTTGCATGCGTTAAGCAATCTACTTTACCTCGTTCTGTTAGCAGGGAAGGATTGACTTGTATAATAGTGTGCGTCATGAGTATTTAAAAAGGGTTTTGTTTGTAGTCAGTGTAAGGTAAACAGTATTATAACGCAATAGTTACAGTCAAATCGAGAAATGTCGTTTGTGAGCTGATTTTGAAAGTGTCGAAAGTGCATCCTTGCATTTAAAATTGATGATCATAAAAGGTACGTGTTTGCTCCTTATTTATGTTTTAAGTACCACCTGGGTTTCACTCATCATAGCTGCAGTTGCAGTGGTGCTTTTCTTTCTAAAGGATGTGGCATCCCAATAGCTTGTTAAAGTGGAGAGATGCAAGGATCGCTTATAATTATCTTGGAATTGCCTAGAAATATTTTTTGTCAGACACTGGATAGGATTGAGCTATATCATGCAGGTATTTATTACCATGTAGGTGTACATTCTCTATTTCATGATGGTTAAGTTAACGTCCGCAAGAATGTTACTTACAAAATGTTTTTGGGGGTAGTGATATTAAACTGCATAGATAACCAAATATAGTCATTCACTTAGTCAAACGCTTGTCCGATTCAGATTATTTTTGGACAAAAAGAGCCTGATATAAAAAAATCAACATTTAGTATATAGGATATACAATCTATATGATAACAATATGTTATTATCGTGATGTAAAATCAGCATTCCATATCAGATCAATCTTGTGTATTTAATACATGACTAATTCTATTATTATTATTATTATTTTTATTACAACTATTATTATTATATATATATGTGAACTATATGATGATAATTAGATTGTATACGTGGTTATATTTATTTTCACATTTATTTGAATTAAAAATTATTTACTCTGTCGTTAAGCTTAGTTAATATGTATTTTCATTTCATGTGATAATTCAACCTAAAATGTTCTTATGGATTATATTTATGTATGAGTGGTAGTCATTGGACTTTTGTTGTTATGCGAGGCATAACTAACTTGTAATGGGATGAATCGTTTCAAAAGTTAACAGTGTATAGAACATTCGACGTAGGAGATTTTCGTGGATCGTTGCTGTGAATCTACAATGCACATTGGTAGTGAGCATGGGTTAGTTGTGTCGGGGATTTAGAGTCACAGAAGAGACACGTTTACACATTCCAGCTCATGCGTTTGTGATGTAAGAATACTCTGCAGAGTCGTGAATCTCGGAGTAGGTAGATACCATGTGCTAGAGTAATCCCTGCTGCATACTATGTATGTGAGTGATGCGGGTGTAGTAACTGGATGCCAAAATGTGGCAGACGACAATCCAGGGGCTCACGTATCACCCACAGTGAACTTAGGTATGTGTTAGAAGTGCAGCTCAGCTGGCTAGCAAAAAACTTAAATAATGGTAAAACCACAGAAAAACGATTTAGATATTTTATTAAATAGTCACGAGCTTTGTCAGTTTATTATGCTATATATATATTAGCATTTATACTTTTTCTTGCCTCTCCCAGTATAAAACGTGGTCTTTCAAGCTTCACGATAAAGGTCTGTGCCTGTCTTTCTGTGCCATATCAACGACGGTGACCTGTGTTGCATGGATGTTTGTATTTCGGTGATCAGTCTTTTGTGTTTAGCACGTTTAAAGGGAAAATATGGAAAAAACGTCTGGGTTTTGCCTGGCGTGAAAAGACCAAATATTTATATATACCTGTTGTGATGTTGGCCAGCGTCGGATTATATTTGCATAGTGCGCATTATTATAATAGTCCAGCAGTGGTTTGTTAATGTTGTTTTTCTCGTATGAAGATCATCGTCACTGTGCCTGTAGATTATCGGCAGTATCTCGAAGGTGGGCGACAGGTCGCCGTCGTCGCCGGGACGTAGTGCGAACTCTCGTCGCCATTTGCACGCGTGTGGCCGCAGACGTGTTGTCGGTGAACACTAGGCACGAAAGCGCTAGAAGTCGGAAGCTTCTCACTGTGTTCTTGCGTGGAGTGCGTGGTCCCTGTGGCCACTGAGTCGTGGGAATGGCACGTTAAGAGGAGGGCAGCTAGACAACATGATTGGAATGCTGGCCAGCATGGGCAATTCGTGGAATAGCCACGCCAAAGAGCACACGAGCAGTGGGACTTTTTTCTTTAGTGTCTGGATGACATTAAATGTTAGTAGCACAACATGTACGACGTGCTGTTTACATTTCTTATATATAGGGTAAGGTTATAAATCTTTCCAATTAAAAAATTAAATGATCGAAAACTACTATTATTACACCGATGTCACTGTAGAGTAGAACTAAGCACATTCATAGTGGTGTAGGTACGAAGCACTCGCCTGTCTGGTAGATGACGTATAGGTGAGTGTGTAAGATCAAAACTTGACCATTTATTGTGATACTGGCTGTCGAATTGCTCTATATCGATACGTTTCACTTGCTAGTCTTGTGATTACTTCTGTTACTAGTCTCCTGAATACAGACACTACCTACTGGACCATGTTCCAGTGCAAGTCTTTACATTCCACTAGGCCTCTATGTCATGCTACTGCGTCAATCACCTCCCTAGTGCTATTTCATGTAATGCGTTAACCGAGATTTTAAGCACAGCGCTTTAAGCGCGATATGTGCCATTCATTTGTTTAATCAAAGGTTTACCACTTGGTGTAACCTGAGAGTATGTTTTTGTGGGCTGTAGCAAGTCTGCAGTACTGCTGTGCTTTTCGTTACTAGTATTTAAGCAGTAAGTACCAGTCATCCGTACAGTATTAGAGTTTTGTATCGTAATGTAAGATTAATGTGGGTCCCTCGGACCAGCTTACTAAAATGAAAACTGCTTAACAGCTGGCATTATCATTTTCCTATCGGAGTGTGACTTTCTGTGCGCGTGTATATACGCATCAGCCAACTGAGAAGGACCAATTCCCATAGTTAGGGAAGTCTGGGGACCATAGTCGTCGTTTATACGTAGCCATTGAATGTATCGTGTGGTACAGACGGTACAGTTCCGGTGCACCTGTCGATCTTAGCTATGACATTGACATTGTACAGAAATAGTTTACTCTAGTTTGTATTTGTGCAGATGCTAAGCGCACATTCTGGCGTGTACTGGTCACTCGGGCACTTTGCCGGTTGCTTTACCCACTGAGGTCAAGAGTTATTTTGCGCTTTGGTTATCGCAGAAGCTCGTTGTTTTGTGATGTTTTCTTTCCTTGGCTGTGGCGCATAGTCAGGGAGTGATCACTCTATCGATTTCCATGTTGAAAACGTTTCAGGTGAACATTTATTAAAAGCAGGAAGTATTGTTGGGCTTGCTCCCAAAATCCTCATACGCATAACAGGTTTAAACCGACAGGAAACGGAATAGATACGGGCTGTTGAGATACTGTCCTGTTCAGGACTATGGTATTTACATTTAATGCTTCAGTCATCAGGTCTTTACTTTGTCACCTCGATGTCACTTTGAATGTTGGTGGGTAACGCAGCTTTACACGCAATTATAAAGGCCAAATCAGGAGTAGTGTAAGAGAGCTCACAAACCCAGTAATTAACCGACATTCAAGGTGCATCTTTATCTCAAGTTTTTATATTTGTAATTGTGATGTAGTGTCTACAAGCGTTGTCTCTTATTTGGAGCTTCAGTAGGCAAGAGACGTGTGTGCTTTGCATAAACCTTTGCCTAGATCAGCATTGCGCAGTCTTCCGCACACTGCTGCCATGATGTGGCCAAATTTTTAATTGGTCAGTGTTTATCTTCTCGTGTATTATATAGTGTTAGCCATGAGTGGAGTGTCTGTGCAACGAGTACTGTGTATGGTGTCTGGTAGTGGTTTGGTGTACGAGGCAGTGAAGACGTATGGAAAATATTCAACTCTTTTCCCCCGGCCTTGTGAGGCATAATTTTGACACCAGCCAGCAGTGCAGTCAGTAACTGGAGGAAAAGAGTTGTTTGTTTGTTGCTTGTTTCAGTGATGTTGTGATAAGTGCTATGGTTCCAGTCACTCAGACATTCTGTTGGTAAAGACAAAAGTCATAGTGAAACCAAAGGTGTTTGTGAGTCATGTTATATGGACAGTAATAAAGTCATATTTATGAATCCGGCTTCTATTACTGTTTCATTATACGTTACGCGTTAACGTGGTATTTTTCAGAAAACAAAACATCAGCAAGGTCAGCAGCAGACGAATGTACACACTACCGTATAACTGTATCCATTAATGACTGCATTACCTACGATCTCTGATCAATGATTTTAATAGCTCATGGCTCCTACATGTGTCTCGTTCTTGCAAGGTGGGCCAGTTAATTTCCTTGTAGTAAACATTCTTTTCTTGACTTGGACTATTTATAAACTATCGTGCTTAGTTTGCCTTAATCCTTGATAACCTTTTTACCCTGGCATTTATCATTGGCAATTATTCTCTTCCCTCGTGATAGAACATTAAGACTATTGGCCACCTTCGTCATCAAAACACTGTCCCAAATCTAGTACCCACCTCTTTTTTCCAAACCAATGTTTACATTATTTTTACTGGTAGTGTCTGTGCATCCTACATGTTGAACGACTGTTTGCAGAACATATAGCTAGGGACGACGAGTTATCACGATAGTAGCAACTAATTACCTCCGCCAGGGGCTTGGCGGGGTTATGTTTTCACCGACGTGTGTTTGAGTGTTGGTTTGTGTGTTTGTGGGTTTTTATACCATGCACGTTTCAGTTCACTTCCGCTAGGTGCGCTGGCTGTAGACTTACAAACACGCAACCACAGGCCTCCCCCACCTGCACGCTCGCACTAATCCGGATCAAATTATTTAATTAATTAATTAATTTTTCCACTAAATTAATTAATTAATTAATTAAAAATTTCACATTGAGAGAATTCAGCTGCCTTGGCGGAGGTCTGTGCTCTCCGAGTGCTCTAGTTCAATATAGTTCTGACACAATTTGTCCTTCCCATTTTGGTTCCTTTAATTATCACATTTCTCTAAGGTAGTTATTAAGGATGGATTAGCATATGCGTCATATGAATTTTTGTGGGTATCAGGTCATATATATATATATATACACATTTAATACGCACGCACGCACGCAGGGTGCTACATATTACAGGTGTATATAGTATCGTACCCAGGATCGACCCCTGATATATCTATCATTCACCTTTACCAAGCACGTGTCATCAACCGTATGTTACTCAACACTGATACACATAACATCACCTGATAACATCAATAAGTTCACTGTATAAAAATTGATAGTGGGTGTACCAGTATTTTTTTTACATATTTTAAAATACTCTGTACAAACAAGAATTTCTTCCTCAGTCTTGGCACATTTATAAGTTTTTCACATAAAGTGAAGTGAATAAATGAATGTCATCGGTGAAAACAGTCCGTATTAAATACATAAAACTTCACAATCAGTGTCTATATAAAAACAAACAGATCATACACGTTAAAAAACACGTCAAGATCTAATCTAGTGACGATCCAAACAGTAGGCTATAGCAGCTTTAGCTCTTCAAATTAATTACAACAGTCACTGAACATTACTAAACTCAAGTTTCTGCTGATTGGGATTAGGGTTATGGAACAGGTAATGAACCACATTGGTATTGCCACATCATCATCACCCACAAAGATTCGAACCTTGCACATTCAAGAAAGTTCATCCATTCCAGTATATCAGCTGTTAAGACACGCCGATTACTACAGGCCAGAAAGAGGCCAGAAGAATTCATGCATACATCATTACCCATTTGCCAACACTTGTCACGATGAGTGGGATAATATCAGGAGCCTATTAACATCTAAGACGTTATTGGGTCCATACTAAATATTCGGTATAAAAAGCAAATATATTGCTACTATAAGCTTACTGTACAAATCTGATATATAACACATTTTCTTTCTTCACAACATTTTCAGTCCCATCAATCTCCTATAAATGTTCATCACGTGTCTAGCATGAATAACATAAAACCTAACTGCCAAACTGGATAAGAATATAGTCTAGTATACTACTATAAAATGAAGTAGTAGATGTAATATATAGTCTCAACCATTTCTGTTGTCATGCAATTGTATAACACAAAAACATGCAGTAGTGAAACACGAATTAAACTGTATAACAACTGCATGTCATTTGAAGCATCTAAGACTGATACAGTGTTACATCTTTTCTAATATCTAATATAGGTTAAAAGTCTAGAAAGCATTGTAACGTGCAAAGTAGTTGTTCAGAGATGGAAGTGCACCAGTGCACAGTCTCCCTGTTTCATCCATTAGACTATTGAAAGACTAGATGTAGTATTTAGTTGTGTTACAGTCAGTTGTACCCAAAATATATCACCGATATATGCAATGGAAACAACGCCAAACACCCTTACTAGACCACCATGCTTCTACCTTCATTGCATTAAGTACCAACTGCCTCACACATACGTACACCCCTCTTATTTCCAATCATACTCACCCCTGCTCTTTCCTATCTTAATCCCCCTTCCTCTCTCTCGCTCTCTCTCTACTTTTATCTGTTTCTCTCTGTGACCCTTTCTTCTCCCTATAGCCCCCTCTCTCCTTCTTCTCCCTATAGCCCCCTCTCTCCTTCTTCTCCTCCCTGCTATCGATCTATGTCTATCTCTCCCTCTTTTAGCCTTACCTTAAATCTCCCTTTCCACATATGAAGTGAATCTTCAATGGAAAAGGTTTTCACTAACATGTTGGTCAAATGATGGTCCTCGATACCCACCCCTAGAAAATCTCGTTCTAAAACTGGTAAGACAGGGGAAGACATATTCTTGCACCATACCACTGTAAGTAACTGTTGGGAAAACATTAGAACAATTCCAGCTACAAAGATGGTTACAGTAACTAGGGTGACGTGGTGGTCAGGAGACAGCCATGCGATTAGACACAGTGGTGGCGCAGTCGTCTGCATGCACAGCAGCGGCACGTCTGCACTTGCTCTCTATGTAGTGTAACAAAACCAAGAGAACGTGTCGAAATCGTGTCGAAAATGTAGACTGTCGCTGGTTTTTTACGTGAGGATGTTTGCCACGAAGTGTTAAAAGGAACTGTCCATTACTTCTCAAAATAATTTTGGTGCTTATTTTGTGCTGTGACGTAAACATTGCAATATTCATGCAATGAGATGCCTTTTCACGCAGAAAGTGAACTATACTTACATCTACTAAAAACAAATATTACTGTGCACGACTAGCACAAAACCTACGAATCACCAGACTACTTAAACATGCATTGCCTGTTATTGCTCTGAAATGTGTACAAGAGAAAGAAACTTTAATATAAAGATTTTAGTTGAAAAGGTCCAGCAGAGTTGTGTACCTAGTGATCACACTAACAAAGTTATTACAGTGAAGCTCAGTGAACTCAGCTCAGCTCAGCTCAAGTGAAGTACAGTGAAGCACAGTTAACACGGTGAAGCTCAAAATCCTGTGTATACAGTTGGTACGTGCATCACTAGGCACAAAGCCATACAGAATTCATCATTAACCAAGTCATAATGAGGCCATTTCCATAGTAACAGGCATCGGAGGCTGCAGTGATCACAGCTCCTATTCATCCAGAAGGAGAGTGTTCATGCTCTGTAGCCTAGCTTTTGAGATCCTCTGCCGAACAGACCTGTTAGTGGCACAAACACACTGCATTTATCATTGCCATTACCAAGCCCTCACTACTAAATTGAAAAGGATACGACAGACTAGTAAGAGACAATCATGCATACCTCATAAGAAAGAGAATAATAAAGAATGAAAATCTACAAAGGAGAGGAGCCAAGAGAAACCAGTTTCCCTCACTAATCATGTTAATCAGGCATGCAAAGTCAGTGAACCTATTTACTACATTAGTCTAACTTACGTGGCATTTAGCAAAAAAACACGCAAGAAACAAATATAATTACAACATTCTACTAGCAGATTTGATTTAATGCTCATCATTATAGATGGACTCCAGCCATGTTCCTCTTGATAGCAAACACTAGCAACATAAATAAGCGACTATGTAATTCATCTACAGAATTACAAACTGTACAATGTTGCAATCGAATCCATCAAACCAAACTGCAAGCAAATCACACGTAGGAACCCTGTAATTGTTTCTTCTTGGACACAAACCTGTTCCGCAAACGCGGCTGCGATGGTGCCATCTGTATTCGCTCGTAATCATGCAGCGTGAGCTGGAGATCTTTGATAACGTTGACAGTTGCCCTGGCAACAGCCGCTGTGGATGCTGAGTTATCAGACAGCAGCTGCCAATCAGCTTCCTTCACTCCTGCTGGAATCTGACATTGAGAAGTCGATCATGATCAATATGATGTCTCGAGATGAAAGAAAATTGGTTCAGCAAAAAACTGCTATCTGACTGTATTTTGATTCTACAGCCTAAAGTGCTTTGTGAAATTCTCGATTTGATTTTGTTTATGATAGTTGGCTAGAATTAATTTCATATCATTACAGAACAAAGACATTACATCATTAAAATGACATACATTACCTGTGAAAACTGCCTTTCCGAAAGCTTGAAAAATATTGATTATCAACCATTTCATTCAACATTTTAATACAAATATTTGCTGTAGTTATAACATAATGCCTTCAATTAAAATGTGTTATTGCATGTTAAGATGCATTCAATTATGAAACTTAATTATTTTAATAAACGATGTTAAATAATATCTCAGTATTGTGATAAATAATTGTCAAAATGTTTGATTCAACATTTAGGGACGCAAATAAAACAAAACCATCATCGAAATGTTTGAATATGTACTTGTATATATGTACTACTGTGTATATATGAATATTATAGAGTGATAAAGTAGTGCTAACTATAGTAATGCCATGTCAAACACTAAACTCACCTCAAATATTTTTGTTGGTACACCAAAACTGCCTGCTGCAGCACCACCTGTACACCTGATTGGAATGATCAAGTGATCATTCCACAAGAACTCAACACATCCATGCGCAACATCCAATTCACCTGCAAGAGGAGGCGCCGGTTAATTTATCTGCATAAAATAGCTCGGTCTGCTCATGATAGTAACAGCAGTATGGTAAGTGTGCATGACAGTTTGTTGCCCACAAAGCATGGCGGCAACAATATCACTGCAAACAAATGCAAGCACTTCACCAACAGGCAGTTTGGAGATGCACTGACCTTCAATGAGAATTGCGATTTCGAACACCCGCGCGACGATCGACTCTCGTTCCTCAAAGTTCTCGCCGCTGAACACTGTGTTACCGTACGGCACAACCTGAAACGTAAGGTCGGGGTTCTGACGTGCCTTCTGACTGCAGTTCTGCAAGATACAATACAAGAACACATAGTCAAATGAAGGCCTGCACAAGAAACACATAATCAAATGAAGGCCTTCGCAAGAAACACAATAATGTGTGACATTACACTTCCTTCAAGATTATAGTGAGATCCATAAATAGAAACAAAACATACATAAATAAATAAAAAGTAATAATAAATAAAGCATGGTAAATAAGATTACAATGGAATGTTTGAATGCCAAATTCGAAATCCCCATATAAAACCAATGACTGTTGTGGTGAGATCAACACGTTTCCAACGTCTACGAGCATTCTACGCTTTCAGATCAATGATCAGAAGTTTAATGCACAATTACCGACTGATTAGTCTATATTCTCAGCAGCTCAAGTACCGCAACATATTTCATATGCCGTTCTGCACTCTTGATACATCGCGAGTGCAAAATCATGCTAGTTCCACCACACACACCTGGGGTTCTCTCTCTGGAAGAACATGCCACACATCTGCCAGCTTCTTCATCTTTTTTCTTGTCTCAATAAAGCTCTCAGCCACTAGTTCGCTGACACCAAATTCGCCCCCCGTTGCCACGCCAATGACCTCAATTCCAGCCAGATTCTGCCCGAGGATCCTACAGACAGGAAGCACAGACTACATGCTGTTACAGGCGTAGACACGAGCAATTCTGCTGGCCAGCCACATCAATTCTGACACGTGTGGCTGGTGAGAAGAAAACAGGAAGCTATATGGAAGGATAACGTGTGTAACATGCTTCAACATTGACCATTACCAATTACCATTAATCACAATCACAGATAACCACTGTATTTGCAAACTATTCATCTGGAAACGACTAGTGGGTAATGGTAATAATAGTTACCATCAAATGTCATTATCAAAAACAATGTTATCAAAACTATTGTGGAAAACGACTCATCTTACTTAGAGACATTGGTCTTGCTACATGTACTTTTCATCATTCAATGTATCTGGATATCATTATGTACCTGAAGACTTCTTTTTTTTAAGCGCAGATAATTTATCTTACCGGCAGAACTCCTTGGAGCGCTGGCTTCGGGGCGAGACACTGCCAAAGATGTAGACGCAGTTCTCTATGCCAACCTCCACGTCAATAGTCTGCTTAAGGAAGCGGGAGTTGAATGCCAGCTTGGCTTCGTTGATCTCATACGTCTCAGAAACACGTGCCGAAGGATCCAGTGCTCGCTTGATGCGACATGACAATAATTCCTTGAAGTTCTCCTGCCTTGCATCCTAGCACATTGAGTGGAAAGGCACTGATGAGATTAAAATCTTATCTAGTTATCAGCCTCTACAGCAGTTCTGTCATGAACACAGATCGACACACTAGCGATGGAAATAATAACTAGAAAGGGCAGTTGTCGCCAACTACATGTATCCCCCGTATTCTCCCCAAGATGTGTAAAGTAGTACGAAGTCTGGTTCGCGCTAGGTCAATTAGGGGCCGAGTTATAGAGCAAAAGGGAAATATGATGAAGGTCAAGGTCAAATAAAAGCCGCAGTGACCTTGTTTTGGTACGCGACACACATTCTCCCCAAGATGTGTAAGTATATACAAAGTTGTAGCCGCTAGGTCAATTAGGGGCCGAGTTATAGAGCAGAAGGGAAATATGATCAAGGTCAAGGTAAAGGTCAAATAAAGGTCGTAGGACCTGGTTTTGTTCTGGTACGTGACACACACTTCTTCCCAAGATGTGTAAGTATACAAGTTTTGCTAGCGCTAGGTCAATTAGGGGCCGAGTTATAGAGCGGAAGGGAAATATGATCAAGGTCAAGGTAAAGGTCAAATAAAGTCGTAGTGACCTGGCTTTGCTAGTGCTAGGTCAATTAGGGGCCGAGTTAGAGAGCGGAAGGGAAATATGATCAAGGTCAATGTAAAGGCGCCAGTGACCTGCGTTTTGGTACGCTGCTCACCTTCTCCCCAAGATGTGTAAGTATACCAACTTTTGGTAGCGCTAGCGTCAATTATAAGGCCGAGTTATTGAGTGGAAGGAAAATATATCAAGGTCAAGGTAAAAGTCAAATAAAGGCTCGCAGTGACCTGGTTTTCGTACGCTGCTCACCTACTCCCAAGATTGTAAGTATACCAAGTTTGGTAGCACTAGGTCAATTAGGCGCCGAGTTTACGAGAGCGCGAAGGAGAATTATGATCAAGGTCAAGGTGAAGGTCAAATAAAAGGTCGCAGTGAGCTGAGGCGTGTTCAGGAGATCGAACGCCTCGTGCTCGCCTCTTCTGAACGACCACTGCGCTCGCGTGCGCTTCCCGAGCGCCCCCGCGAGCGCAAACTCCAAAGGCCTGTTTCGCCCGCAGTGCGCGCAGTTGTTTACAAGATGCGCGACGGGCAATCTGGCGAATGGGAATCTAACATTTCTGACTTCAATTTGCAATCTATTTCAATTTCATTTCATTTTTCATTCATTCATTTACTTCTAAATTTCAGTACTTGTTTGAAGACATTAAATCTCGCGATTAAAATCTGCTGAGTAACCCGCCATGGGGGCCCGCCATCTTTGGATAGCAGCCAGCGCACAGCGGCGCTCGTGTGTCGTTCAAGAGGCGCTGCGTTCGTGCATCGAGCGTTTCGCATCGAGCGGCACGCTCTGTTGAACACGCCTCTGCGTGTTGGTCACTCTGCCACACCTTCTCCCCAAAGATGTGTAAGTATACAAGTTAGTTTTTGTCACGCTAGGTCAATTAGGGGCGTCGAGTTATAGAGCAAGATAAATTCTCTTGGCGCGGACGAGGGGGCGGCGGCTGGGGAGACATGAAACCATAGTATCCCCGCCGACTTCGTCGCGGGGGATACAATAATACTAAAGAGTGTTTGTTGATTTCATAGCATTCCAGAAAACAAATAGATACAGACGCAGCGGTGGTCTGTTCAATAAGACTTCACGTCATAGGCAATGCCTACCTCATATCGCTTCCTCCCAATGAGCATGTTCATCCAACCAGGCATATCAAACTCCTCGTATTTTATAGGGATCACGTACTTTCGGTGCTCGCAATAGAAGACTTGACCCTTGCTGACTTTTGATTCAGCGAATGCAGCAGATAGCACAAACAGTACAATACCAGCCTGATCCGCCCGGCTCTGAAAGTCTCTCTGCACGTTTGTGCAACTCGGTGTGAACTTCAGCAGCGGGTGAATCAGACCTAATTACGCAAGAAAAATTGCATCGTTATCATTCCCTGTCACCATCACCCGATTCTTTGTTCTACTCAAATGTATGAGGAGCCGTTTATGTTATCACTTATACAATTCATGATATTTTAAATTACTGCCCTGAGATTCTTGTCATCTCTGGTGATATTTACAGGCTGATATTTCGTGTTGTACTTTGAGCATTACAACGCAACTAATGACCTACCTTAACTGCCATGTGAGGAAAGCAAACCTAACTGCACTATCAACAGTGATCGAGGTGTATGCTTTAAACAGCAAAAGTTAAAACTAATAACAGGTTGTTAAAACCTAACCTCTGTAGTCGGCACTGACACTTCTTGTCATCTTAGATGGAGGCAACTGTGAATCATCCACCTCATCAACAGGAGTTGACAGCCACACCTCATAACCTTGTCCTTCCAGTAGAAACTTTAAAGTAATACCCTGAAGTTAAAATTACACACGAGTTAGTGACGAACATGCAAGACCATTTTCGCCATCAGCTCTTTCAAAAGAGCAAACAGAGAGAAAACAGAGAGGGGTGAAGATGACGGAGAAATATACTTAGTCAACAAAAGTAAGTAGTAAGTTTGTAAGTCTTAAGAAGTCACTTACAAACATGTTCTGATCAGGGTGGAGTCCAACGACGATAAGTGGCTTGCCCTCTCGTGGCTCCATCACCTCAAGGGGTCCGTCAACCATGTCAGGTAAAAATGCCGGATAACTCCTCAGCATTGACACCTGTAAGTGTGATGCATGTTAATCAAGCCGAGCAAACGCTGTGGCACCCATACGCTGATGTCCGCGGTGACCACCTTTAGTTGCCAAATGTTTTAATGCAGCGAACGAATGAATCTATACTGACTGAATTTATATATGCAAATTAGGTACACTGTTTTCTGGGTCTTACCCGTTTGCTGGAATCTCTCAGTCTGGTTTGGTTTCGCTGGCCATCATTGCGCACCAGTTCTCCTAATTCACGTGCCACTGAGCGCACGTACCGTTTGTCCCACATCTTTATGTCAATTGCATCTTCAATTCCTCTCTTAATAGCTGCAAAATGTGTTTGTGAACATTGTCGTTTAAACACTTAAAGTAACCAGCCTCAAGAAAATATGCAAAATATGTACAATTTTCAATGGGATTAATGAATTATATATGGACAAACATGAATTCTGTGCCTCTTATGTTGAATCAATGTGGATCATGTAAAAAGTAACAATAAACTCGTAACCAACCCATGTGCTGGAAATGGCCTTATATGGTGATGGCCCAGTGGTTCAGTGTTTACGTGGCATTTCTTTTGTTAAAATACATACATTGTTCAGTCTAAACACGGCCACGTGCCATACCTAGTTCTGTTATGGTTACCAGAATGCTAGAATGCTATGTAACACAGCATGGTGAGTCAGCATACATCAGCATGTACGTATACTATGCAGTACTAGGTATGATGACACTTAACGACTGTAAGTACTGAATAACTAATACCATAATATCTACTAAACGCTCTATAACCACGAATTTTAAACACTCTAGTTCAATTCGTCCTTGGGATACAGTAACCAATAGCTAATGCAAATCGAAACATTACACTCGCATAGCCTGCATTCCCAGGGAAGTTCTTAGCTTTAAGAGGTCCTCGGTTGAAACGAGAACATGAATTAAATGGTGGCTTTACCCAAATCAATTTCCTCTTGTGTCTTCCATGGAATGAACTGTGTCGTGGCAAACTGTATTGCGAGACATCGCGGTGGCCACTTTTTTACAAAGCTCACTGGGATGACACTTTTGCCCAGCACATCTGCTAACTTCACCTGCAGGCAAGATACACAAAATGGATATTTTTAAACACCAAATCTGCATGGACGCTTGCTATCCTGTGCTTCAGTGTTCTAGATAAGCCTCCTTGTAAAGGTAACAGTTAGCAAATAGATGTGCCATGGTAAAATTCCTAGAGGCCTTGCACTCACTCACCTCTCTATTTGTCCACTGTGTTTCACCGTAGTGTGGCGTTACTAGCGGGACCAGCACTTCACAGTTGCTGACAGCATAGTTTAGGGCATCCTGCCAGTCCACTCCCGTCTTTATTTCATCCACATCCTAGAAGTGAGGCCACTCGCATTAAAATATTATATATGTGTATCAGAAGTAAATAACCTCAAATCATCTTTGAGATTATTTTGTTCTGATTTATATACACACACACACATATATATATATATATATTATATATAAAGAGAGAGATGGGGAGAGAGGGAGAAAGACAGAAGCGCAGATGCTCCATGCAGTGAAAACACATATGCGTGCATGCATGATACTGTACCAATATAGCAGAGGTTGCTCTGGGAACAGTCCTGCTCGCAAAAAAACTGAGCCAACTAATGTCAACAAGAGATAGTACCAGGTAAACACTGAAGCCGAGAGCAGACAGCTCCTCCTTGAGGCATACGGCATGGTGGGCTGCCTCCGCACGCACGTAGCTAATCAATATTTCCTTGCCATCGTCGTCGCAGGACTGACATGGTTCTCCCCCCGCCGAGCTGCGTGCGGCATCTTTACCTGACCGGAACGTCAGCCCCCTCGAAAGTGAAGTCCTGGGGCGAAAAATGATCAGAGGGAGTTGTAAGCAACAGTCTCGTACCTATAGACAACTCAATCGTCAATCCAATTTCCTTCTGGTAAGCGTTCACCGAGACTGAGAGAGGCAGTAAATGGAAAGGAACTTATTGGGTCGGGCAGATTTTGGGTATACTGAGAGGAGTAGTGCACAGAGATAGCTTGAAGGATTTGACAAGTGCTTACACAGCAAGCGATCCATGCAGAGCAATGCACATTGTTAATACTGCAGCATTAGTAATGTAATGTGTCCTGCAGAAACGTACTTGTTATTAGGCTCGGGTTGTAATCCACGTCTCTCCTCAGGGCTGGTCTCACGCACATTGTTGGGAAAGTTTTCCGAGCCGTACTCACGAATACAAACGCTTGCACCATTGAGAACATCGAGCACGGTCAGCTGACTCTCCTGCTCAGTGCTGATTGGCCAGGTGTTCTGGTCGACAAATTGGTACACTTGGGTGCTGGGTACGTGCCGATGTCTATGTGAAGCAATCTGTCAACGAGAAGGAACCTCAACTACTACAAATATATCATCACAATGCTTACATCTAGGTTGTATGTTATACTTTAACTTACTGTGAATGCAGATTTATACATGTACACAGCAATATTCTTAATACAGTACTAACCTGTTCATCTATGCAGCTGCGTAATTGGCTGAGTTTACTGTTGTGCTCTGCAAATACGAAGCCTACAAAACTTTCATTTGCCTTCCGAATTCCTATCCTTGGTTTATCTGTTAAAAACCAATCAACCAAACTGTTCGACACATGCTAACATAGAGACCGCAAATGTAACACATATAGATACAGTGAGCAAATGGTGCATTTCTAACGTCTTCACCATCCAGTCCCGCTGGCCCACCGGCGTTGACACCACCATTGACATTACCGACACCACATTGACATTGTGCTGACACATCCTTACCATATAGGTGTCGTATTCTCACTGTACGTGACTCATCTGGCAGTGCGAAGATTCGTATGCTCTGCTCCTGCTGCGGGGTAATGGGCCAGCTGAAAGTGATAAATATTTACTCAGACAGACACAAAACTATATACATCAGCTGTGATTTATTTAATGTGCACACACATGATAACGTCCCTAATACATGAAGGTAATTTCGATCTTTTCTTGGCATTTGCAAGACGACTGCCACACAAATAGCTGAGAACCAAATAAGTGCTAGACTACTCAACATAACACTGAAACCACTGGTGACAACAGGCTCCCCATTTGCTATTAATAGGAAAATTAGTTGCCATTGATGACATCAGGCTTATTTGATGTCTTGATTGAAAACAATGGACACCATCACTGATGTCACATTTCCATTTTGCCATCAGAAAGAGGTGGCCAAAGTCATTGAAGTCATTAATCCCCTGAAAATGCCATCAAAACCACATAGGCAACCACCATGTGTGTTATGCTCCCCTGGTTAGAATACATCATTGGGGTTGGTCACCATCACCGATGTCTGGGTGCGTGTGCTTAAATCTCACTTTCCATTCCAAGTTCTTACCCTTCTTTGGTGAGGAAGCCGAAACGTGATGGCAGGCTGGGGAGCTGCTCTCTCAGCTGTTTGCGAAGCCATGTCGCAGGCACGTCCTCCGACTCCAACACCACCGTGCCGAGCACAACGTCTGCCGACCTGTCATACGCAAATGACTCACTTGCAAGCCGCACACCCAGAATCACGTCACCCTTGAAGACGGTCGTGGCCTCTTCGGTTTCTTCTGGAAATATTTCGTTCACAGGTTTCAACTATTACTCATATAGTCATACTTAAATACACACTATGACCAATACAGCATAACAAATGTGAACACACGTTGGGTGCTACAGGTGCATGCTGTATGCGTGCAAACACTAAATGACGTGTAGATCAAACTAGACAGCACATGAAAAAAGGGGTACTGTTTATAGAATACACATGATCTCCGATTTCCAAACGTACCTATTAAATGTTGCAGTCGTGGCCCTGTTTCATAAATGACCTGCTTCGTGCTAAGCATGTCTAAACCCGTACCAATTGAAACACTGTTAGTATTGCCTAGTGAAATGGGTATAATAGAGAGATCAGACGTGGCATACTGCAAAACTAACTGATACTCCACAGACCGGTGCACGTGATGTTTGTACTGGTGTCGAGTGGAATGGAAACAACCCATCACCAGCTAGTAAGGTTCCAGCCAGGCACACACAAAACAGCAAATATGTACATTATTATTTACACATATATGAGGGTAAATACGCGGTATACACATTCTTTGTGGTGAAAATATTCCTCCTCTTAAGCTTAAGACTTGTTAGGTATTCCAAATAAGACATCACTGCACGGTATAATCAGATAATCGTGATGCACTTTGGATATTATCTTCTGCTCTTGAGGTAACATTAGCAAAAGCAAACAAATACATTTGATTAATAGTTTTATCAGTACCAAATATTTAGATGGTTTATAGGCAATACCATGTTTATAACAGTACTAGACTGCTTGTATATATGGAGCGTGTCTATAAAGTAATTTTAAGTAACATGGAAATACAGTAATTTAATAGATATGCCAATAACAAAACCCATGCATTCAGTCAGCAATCTGTAACTATTCATCTATTCATAGAGAACCAGAATGAATGTAAGAGGAAGTACACACGTACATTCGCTGTCACATGCACCTGCCACTACATTCAGCTTTACATGATTTATTTTGCGATATAAAGCTCTCGAGATCAAAAAAATTGTCATACTGTTAACCGTGCAACAACAGCCCTTGCCTTACCATTGCTGATAGATTCTCCATTTAATTCTGCAGTCTCATCAATTTCATCTTCATGCAATTCAGTTTCACATACACACATTATTAACAAGAATTTTGTTCTGGCATAATTGTGAGATCTTGTTGAACAACAAATCTAATAAATCACAAATGTAGTTTCAGATAGGGATTGCACACCAAACTCAATGGCTATTCTATTGCTAGTACCATCCGTGGTACTTGGTTTATAAATTTCATAGACAGGAAAGGGAAGTTTCTACAATTTGGTGAATGCTGACTTCCTGTACTATATCCTCTTTTGGAGGAGCACAGCTACCAACACCATGCATGTAGCTCAACAATGGAACAGTCCACCAATACACACATATAATATATATATATATATATTATAATATATATATATATATATATATATATATATATATATATATATATATATATATATATATATATATTCCACGTGCAAAGTATATTATTTACTGATTTTACAAAGTGGGAAGTCCATAAAACTTTGGGAATTTTTTTGCAGTCACATACCTACTTCATAAACCCAATGGTTTTTGCTAGGTACACTGGGCAATAACTTTACAGAATCTGTGATTATTTGACGCAGGCCAGGTTGAGTCTGGCTATCAGTACCTGTCTGCAACCCCATAACCTCGTCGTATTCGCTGTGGCTGTGCAAATTGCAAAGAAGTGAGGTCAATGCTCAAACAGTAATGCTGCAGCCTGCCAAGATCAGAGTATTTGTAGTGTAGCTACTAATACTAAAGACATTTTAACAGAAGAATATCAATTTATTAGTGATAATCAAGATATCTTCCATTCGAGAAACACTATATAAAATAGTATAAATAGATTTTTTAAATAATTTGAAATATCCTTTACCTTCACGTTCATCAATACTTGCACAGTGCTTGCGGCGGATTCCTTGGTTACGGATTTGTAAAAATGGTGACGTTTTTGGTGAAGATTTTGGTGACTTTGACATGCCAGCGCAAATCATTCAGAGTAAACCTGCAACATATAATACGAATATCCATTAGCAAACACCTGACATTCAACAATGACTGCAACAAAGACCTATCCATTTTCTCTCAAAAACCCAACACGAATTGCCATCTAGATGATTTCACATAAACACATAAGATCATCCTCTTCAAGAAATGAACGGACTAACTGGCAAAAATCTGAACACTAATAAGATGATATAGTAAGCACATTGCTTACAGCAAAGGTCTGCAGTCACTTGATTTGGAGAACTTATCAGATTTGGTAGGCAATAAAGCTTTCCCACTTGGAAGTAAATCGACAGATCCACAAGTCTACCAAATACACTATAACATTTATAGCCCAACACAAGTTGCATAAATACATGCATGTACACGTGTGGCAATTGGCAGTGTAACAATTATTTGAAAGTTATACACATTCCCTGCTAGGTTCATTGTCAAGTTTAGACTCAATGGAATCAAGTGATCTAAGCTGATTGAACTCACATATGGCAGTGTAGTGGATCTGTGTGGCATGCTATGGAGATGCCCCAGGCCCCTCCTTAGCCCAATACTAACATTCTTGAATCAGAATGTAACGTTGTTATTCGTAACACATACTATACTCCTACCCATGTGAAATTATGAATTAGTTCGTAGAACTCATTAATGTGTACTATGACCCCAGATCCAGCTGGCTCACATGTTTAGACAATATATCCTAACAGAGCTTCCCTTATCCTCCGATAGGTAGCACCTAGTTCGTAAACTAGCGGTACCAACTTGACAATGTAACGTGACATTTTAACTACTCAACACTATTGCTTTTATCAGATTTTTTCTCCATGAAAAAAACTGTCGCCAGTACATGTATTTGTATCTGAATTACATGAAATAAAGATTTAATAATAATAATAATGTAAAAAACCACCTTACCATATTAATATCAGGAGTGAATAATAACAGATCTATTATTATTCACTCCTGTTAATATTATATGTTCTACTGTTGAAAATATTTTATATAAGTGATATGTAGATATAAATATGGGGTACAGCTGGTTCTACATCGACACAATATTCAGTATATATACGGTACCAATAAATTGTGCCCATGCCCATAGCCGGGGCGGTGGGGGATGAACCCGGGTGGTCAACATATTCATGCCAGTTATTTGCCTAACTAACTAAAGTTTAAACATGTGCTACACTATTCAATATTACCATTATCTTCAATCAACTGAATAACAAATAAAAGATGCATTTGTTGTACTGAAGAGATTGAAACACAAAATAGAGAAAGATATGGGCTTCTAGTTAGTATGTGTGCGCCAGTTAGCTGTCAGGTGCAACCTGTTGGTTGCGACAATTCCTATTGTTTTTTATCAAGCAGCAGCATTATTTCGAGGAATCGTAAAGATTTGACATTCTGCCGGTATGCAGTCAGTCTGATGATCTGACCATGAAATGCAGATTAAGCATTGAAAAATAGTGTAATAAGAACAACAATGCGCAAGCATAGCCTCTCTGCTCTTACCATGATCCACGCGCACTGACACCTATCATGTAGATCTAAAAGATTCTGTCAACATCTTCCCCACAGTCCATTAAATTAAACGGGAAGTAAACACTATACTGTGAGAGACTTTAGAAGCTACTGTCAGTTCCAGCAGGTTTGTCATGCTTGGTATTATCTCATATAAGGGTGACACATATTTCAGGGTGACATGTTTATGGTTTCTGATCAATGCACTGATTATATGTGCTTTGACTTATTCAATTTTGTGCAATAGTTTGTAAATTATTGTAAGCAGTTCATTCAAAAGTAAAATACTCAGAATGAAGATAAAGTGTGCCTCAGGTGTGATGGGCTTCTGGTAGTACACAAACAAGATGCCTAGCTTCAAAAATCCACCATCTAATAAAAAAAAACCCACCCTTCTGGAATGCTTGCTATGGGCCTGGTGCCCTATATATTTTTAATAATCTGACGCCATTTTTAGATAGCATTGGACTATAAACATTTCTAGGACCCCAATTATCAGTCTGTATAATGCATGTACTCTGTAGTAACTTTGTCTTGTCTATTGTTTAGGTCTACACACTACATATATATGACACATAAGAGTGAGTGGGAATACCGGCTTGACAATCGGCAGCCCGGATATCGCGCGAAGCGCAAAAAACGCCACGTAGCGGCACACTAACACAACTACGCTGCACTGATTGAATAGCGACTTCAACGGGTCCACTATATAGACACAAAAACGGCGCAATCACTGAATTGAGCAGTTCTGGCCATTGCACGATGGGTTTGACTACCCAGGTAGCTAGACAATTCCTAGAAATGCTCGTAATTCGAAGTTCGCTACTCGGCGTGCTTTCCTTGTTGTAAAAAATGCAGTTCAACTTTGTTGTTTGCTTGTTTTTGTTGATCAGTGTAGTACATATGGCGTGCGATAGATGGCGCAACGAGGCTATATGCATAGCTAGACTGGTACCCGTTCGCCACCTTCACTCCGGCATATATCCTTCGCTACACTGACGTAGTGTAGCGTGTCGAACTGTGCACCGGGTACCAGTCTATATATGCATATAGCCTCGTATCCTGCAGCTCGGCCGGCTATAACCGGCTATAACTGGCCTAATGGCTAGACTCGTACCCCGTCGACAGTTGCACACGCTACACTAACTAACTTCAGTGTAGCGAAGGATACTTGCCCGAGTAAAGGTGGCGAATGAGTACCAGTCTAGCTATAACCCCCCCAAACTGCATCCAGCGCCCGTTCGCGATTATTTTTTGCGTTAACGCGTCAGCGCTCGCTATGCGTATTGGGAATGCTTGCGTCACAGGTCAACAGAGATGGTGGTGTCCCCATAAACACTCTTTACTCCACTACACAACAAATTGTGTTTACACAGATCTTCTAACCCTAGCAAAGACCGTTTCTTGGAGCTAGTAGTAGTACTAGCTCTAGTACTATACTATATAGTATTAGTACTAGTAGTAGTAGCTCTAGTAGTAACTAGTAGTAGGAGTACTAGTAGTCTAGCAGTACTAGTAGTAGTAGTAACTAGTACTAGTAATAGTAATAATAGTAGTAGTAGTAGTGCTAGTACTTAGTAGTGTGGATACAATTGTATCACCCTCAGTGATAGCTCCAAGAAACCTAAACTAGACAACCCCTGCTTATATATATATATATAGCAAGCAATTTACTCTAGCTAGTTCCTGATACTGACAATGACAATGGCAGTGGGAGATTGTAGTGGTAGGGGTGCATTAGTACGAGCCGACGCAGACCCCAGTAATGGGGGTGATGATAAACCCGCACCCTCACATTAGCAAAGCGCAGCTATAACGTCTGCATTTGCCGACTAGGGGTGCATATGATATAAGGCAAGGTCACATAGATGATAGAGATGCCACATAATGTATTAATTGTTTATATATATAAAAAGAAGCGCTCAGCAAATGATTAGATACTATATATAATGCTAATGAGGTAAGCTGTATTCAAATGCTGCACTTTTGCCTTACTGCTGTCATCGAAAATCGAAAATCAAAATACTAACTCGTTCGCACACTCAAGATACCACTGCCACAATGCTAGCACTATTTTTAAAGTGGCCGGAGCTCCGGGGAAATGCAGCGAATGGCGATTCTTAAACAGCGTACGATTTGAAAGAGGTAACTAGGCGCACAATCCGCGTACTATTTCGTATCACTATTTTATCAAATTTTCCATTAAATAATGGTCCGATTTTTATTATGTTTGCAACTTTTTATGTTTGGAACTTATAGTCCAAACGCCTAAGACCACATGGAACCACCGCAAAATCAAAAGCTTCGCTCTCGCCCCCCCCCCATCTGTACGACCCCCCATCTAAGTCGCGAGTTCCTCCCACGTCCCAAATGTCTGCCCTCTGTGTCCCCCGCTAAAATTCCGGACTGTTTGCTGGACAGCTATGGATCCGTGCGCCGACCTTATGCATTCGGCGCACGGATCCATAGCTGCTAGCGCTGCATACTTTTGTAGGTAGTTTTGTTGTTCCCGCGGTAGCGTGCGCCTTGCCGCGAAACTGCGCGCAAGATCCGCGCTCAGCGGTTAGAATCAACACCTCCTTTCGGCAACACTTCTCTGGTATCCGTCTCATCTGGATCTAAAATTGACTGGGCAAGTCAAACAGGCTATTCATTATTAGATATCTTTAGCGTGTGTCTAGACATTCACCTATTATATACATGACATTTAAATCATATGTACAGGCACTGATACGCACAGGGAGTTGGGGCTGGTTGAATAATGACTTGATAGTAAAACAAACACAAACTCTATGTATTACCACAGTCTTAAAGTTATGTATTCTCTATTTCCAAGTACATGCTGTTCACATACTCCTATACAACACACAGTGGTACCACTGATACTGATAGCAGCAGGCATATGCTACTATGCACAAAATCTCAACATATAATACGTTATCTTTTGTGTCTGGACTTTTATTTTTTGTTTTGCCATCTATTAGTTTAGTTGTTGTATCATCTTTATCCTTTGTGTCGTATCTGAAAGCTAAAATCTCTAAAGTAAAAGCTCTAATAGCGCTCCGCTAGCGGACTCTACTCCCTAACCCTAACCCGAACCTAACCCTAATCCTAACCATATCAAATAGTGACCAGGGTACGTTCTGGTATACCGGACCGTACCCAGGGTACGTTCCAGCAGTACCCTGGGGGACATAGACCCTATGAGCACTACTACTAGCCGTACTAGTACTAGGGCTACTCTTGTACTTGTAAGTTGTAGGGCCATATCAGTATCGCACGAAGGGTCGTTGTCGTAACAGGTACTACAGATATGTACCCGAGGTAGTTTTAGGTTGTTTAGTATTATGTTTATATTTTTATATGAGGTATGTTTAGGGTTTGGGTTAGGGTTAGAGTTAGGGTTAGGGTTAGGGTTAGGATTAGGGTTAGTGTTAGGGTTAGGGTACACTTCTGTAGTACAAGTCTGGTACACTTTGTGTATACATATATGTACCTCGGGTACATATCTGTAGTACCTGTTACGACAACGACCCCTTGAGCATCAGTATCAGTGTCACCAGTTCTAGTATTTATACTGGCAGTAACGCATCAAATACATCCTAAACAGCGATAAACGTTGACTTGCCTGACTTATGACTACTTTATATCATGACGTAATCGCTCCATTTGAAAAGCGAAACAACAATTAAAACTTATTTAGCAAAGTTGAGATAAATAAAATAAGTGATGCAAGGCAGCTGCCATGATTAAACATAAGAGCATTTGTGCAGTGCAGTGGTCTGTGCTAGTACTAGTAAAAGCGATAGAAAGAAACATAGGCTATAGAACGAAATTATTTACTGATCCATAGCCTAGACATTTATCGACATCATTGGGCCATTATCTATGCCTGATGATAACCTGCAGAGACCGACATATTTGTATATATATGAACATATAGATTAGATGTCAATATCACGAGTGCGCGTGCGTGTTTCCAGAACACACCACTACGTACGTTGCTTTGCCCCCCCCCACACTCACAAAATGTGAGTCTGCGTATCACCAAAGCATATGATATAAATCAGTAACCCGACCAGGCTGTGTGACTAACGTCAATATACAGCATCACTAATACTATCATCATATATTCTAACCCTAGCAATACCGTTTCTTGGAGCTAATAAATCAGGTGATTTATTTGCTCTAGTATCACTGATCTCTATATACTATATAATATATAGAGATCATGCAGTGGTGCGTATGCGTGCGTGACACCGCGTGTGCGTGCACGCACAGGCACTTAATTAATTGGAGCGTTTCAATAAAATATAATACTAAATAAATACGAAATCTATTTACTACCAAAGTTTTAATGTTTCTCTACTCTCTTTCACCTATTATTGCCGACAATTTCCTGTAAATGCCGTCCAAATGCTCATCTGCAACACACGTACGCTGGCTGCCGCGCACGCTGGCTGCCGCGCACGCTAGCTGCTGCACACTGACACATATAAATATATATTTACTATCTATATTTTTTTATTTATTATACTATATATATACAGCCAGCGTGTGTTGCAGATGAGCATTTGGACGGCATTTACAGGAAATTGTTGGCAATAATAGGTAAAAGAGAGTAGAGAAACATTAAGACTTTGGTAGTAAATAGATTTCGTATTTATTTAATAGCATTATATTTTATTGAAACGCTCCAAGTGCCTGACTGCCTGTGCGTGCGCGCGCGTGTGCGCGCGTGTGCGCGTGTGTGACCGTGCGTGTGCGCGCGCACGCGAGTAGGCCTACATATAGGCGAGTGCAGTCAAAATCGATTTAGTACGAAATTCACTCGCTGCACTTTTATATGCACACACGGCAATTATGATATATATTGCAGGTAGTTTATAATATTGCAGGTAGTTTATATATAAATTTGCATTCACGCGATCAGATGGGTTTCGAACGAGTGTTACTTTTGGTTGATGCAAAGATAACGAAGCATGTAACATCCCAGCCGTGAATAATTTTTCATGCATCACATATATATATAAAGCACACGTGAAACAAAGAAAACGCCGATTTAAAACGTTGCTATAGGTGATATGTAATGTCATGTGATATAATGAATGTATGTAATGTTATGTAATATAATGTGTAGTGCTATATATAGATAGATATGTATAGTATAACGAACGAGTGGTTACAATATCTCAATTATCATTGTCCATTATTTGTAATATTGTATATGAACCTTTTAACTATGCAAATGTGATATGAATACATATCATCAGGAGCTAATAATGACAACTGACAATGTCATTATTAGCTCCTGATATCATGGTCTGATGAAGACTGGTCTGACTTAGAATGAAACACATAATAAATTCATGTGATAGCACATGTATGATAATCAGCGTGTCAGCTTGACGTGAAGTGCGTGTGATACTTAATTGGATACTACTTGGTGTGTCAGCTTCGTTGACCAGACGCGTATGATAAACTTGACTACTCGGGAAGCTAACACCAAGTTTAGAAGGCATATAAGCCGACGCGTGTGCCAGAGCCGACAGCCACCCGCAACGTGGGGAGTATGATAGACGCATGCGTCTAATAAGTTAGCATAAAAACTTTCTTGCTGGGCGGGATTTCGTCGCACGTCGAACGTTGGCAAGCGTCACCCACAGCATAACCCGAAGAGCGATTTTGTGCGTGAAATTTCTCAACATCGTAAAATCGCGGATCGAGATTACTCTGCGAAGTTGCGTTTGGATGAGGGGTGGTCGTTAGGACACATATAAGCAATCCAAAGAGGAATCATTATGAAGAAACAATCCTTTCCCTCCCTACTGCCACTTTCACATCTTTCTCCCATCCTGGCTTCCTCTCTGCCTTTCTCTCTATCAATCGTTCCCTTACTTTATCTCGCATCTCACTCTCAACTCTTTCTCCATCTGAGACACACACACACACACACACACACACACACACACACACACACACACACACACACACACACACACACACACACACACACACACACACACACACACACACACACAGAGGTGAAGAGGGAGAGAGGTAGGCAAGGGGGATAGAGGGAGAAAGGGAGGGAGCAAGAGAGATAGAGGTAGGCAAGGGGGATAGAAGGAGAAAGGGAGGGAGCAAGAGAGATAGAGAGAATCTACTCTATAATACCAATTTGTTTGCGTTATATAATTGTTTAATCTCTATATCTGGTTGTTTCTCTTTGCTCTGACATACAAATTCGAACTCGTTATATTTTACTAACTCTTGCAAAATAACTATACTAAATAAAAAAATGGACACTCGCACGCGCATGCATGCATGCATGCACATGTCTTGGACTGATCTCTGCCCTGCACTTCATCAATATTGCTCTTGATGGCGTCATCCCGTATTGTACGTGAGGTGGTTGCTCACACACACGTGCGCGCACACACACGCATGCATGGACGCTAATGCCATGCGGACACGGGGGACACGTCCCCCCACTTTTCGAAGGGTGGGGGTAACAATATCAAATGTCTCCCCCCCCCCGGTTTTTCAACATGTGCTTCTGCATAATTATAAGCCCCTTCTATAATGTTATTTTGTGCTTGTTTCCACTGAAGAAAAAAAAATAAAAAGTACAAAAAATGACTCCCGATTGATAGCCTAAACTGAATACAGGAACCGCGACCGTAGGCCTATACGGCTGCTAGGTGCCCTAGGTAGGGGATATTGAAAGTATTTGTTTAGTATCGAGTTCTAGAATCTTGTTACTCTATATCCGATCCTACAAGCATGCACACGGATTTAACGTAAACTTGTAAGGCTAGTACGCGCGCGCTCGCTAGCTCTCCAGTAGCTATTAATATCTGCGGTATAGATATGTACATTCGTATATGTATTATATATACATATCGTATATATTACGTACTATTACTTAGGTCGTACTGCACGTCTGAAACGGTGCTCGCGCATGCGTACTATCTCCCGAGAAGATTATAATATTTTGCAAACATGAATTTAAAATAAAGAGGGGTTATCCTAGCATAGATCTATAAGATAAAATTTCATCAGTAGACCTCACTTCAGAAATAGGAAGCAGACCTTGCATGTAAGGTTCCCGCTGCATATATATATATATATATATACCATTACACCCGAGTATGAGACGCAGAATATTCTTCCACCTCTATACACCAAATATTGGTTGCGATGCGATCTAGTATAAGTTGACGCGTAGTCCTAGATCTCTATTCGTGTTGTTGCACCTATGTTTTGGCCTGCGACCCATACATAATTCGAAGCTCGTTAATATTTACTCAACAATCTTGCAAAACAGCTAAAAATATACCTCAATGAATTATTAGGAAAAATGGACAACGCACGGCCAATAACATATGCGACGGCATGCTATCTATAAGATATCCGGATGGGTCACGGATTCTCTGGCATTGACACTTGCATCAATATTGCTCCGGCGTTGATTGCGGCATCCCCGATTGTGACTGAGGTGGGTCTAATCAACTCGCCCACCACGTACGCGGCAACAGCTGGTGTAAACGACAGGCGAGAGTGACCACGCTTTAAACGTCATCTATGGACAGCCAAATGCCCAAATGACGCGACACGGGGGACATCGCAGCCGTTCGCGGCGAGCGGCGGCCTCCCAACCACTTTTTGCTGAAGTTGGGTGGGGGTACAAATTGATCAAATGTCTCCCCCCGTTAAGTTCAACCATGTGGCTTCCTGCATAATTATAAGCCCTTCTCATAATGTTATTTGTGCTTGTTTCCACTGAATCGAAAAAAAAATAAAAAGTACAAAATATGACTCACCGATTTGATAAGCCCTAATGAATACAGGAACCGCGACCGTAGGCCTATACGGCTGCTTAGCGCTGTCCCTAGCGTAGGGAATATGAAAGTATTGCTATTAGTATCGAGTTCTAGAATCTTGTTACTCCTATATCCGTACCTACAAGCATGCACACGGCGATTAACGTAAAGCTTGTAAGGCTACGTACGCGCAGAGCGCTCCGCTAGCTCTCTCAGTACTATTCAATATCTCGGTATGATATGTACATTCGTATATGTATTATATTACATATCGTATAATTACGTACCATTACTTAGGTCCGTGACTGCCACGTCTGAAACGTGTGCTCGCGCCATGCGTACTAATCTCACCACTTAGAAGATCAATATTTGGCAAACATGAATTAAAATAAAGATGCGGTTATCCTAAGCATAATCTGATAAGATAAAATTTCAATCAGTAACCTCAACTGTCAGGAAATAGGAAACAGACCTTGCATGTAGGTCCCGCATGCATATATAATATACTATATATATCATGTACCGCATTAAGGTACAAATCTGGCATACGTACTGTTTATGCGCATGAAGGGCGCAATATCCTAACTCAAGACAGTTTCATTTTGCGGATTAAATATGATAAACGGGCATCTTAGTAGTGGCTCAAGGGTGATATCCTCATGACATTAGTTTCCTTGAATAACATTCAGTATCAAGTAGACCGTGCGTTATAGTTGAGGGTGGATCGCCATACCGTAGGGTTCTCAAAACTCCTACTTTATTTCCGACCGCGGCCCTCTCCCATTGTGTATTCCATTTGTACGCAACGCCGCGTTCTTTACCATCGCCGGTTCTCACCATTCTGCCACGTAGGCCGATCGCATCTCGCTGTCTGTCCCGGTGCCTACTTCTCTCAGTTTCGGACTGTACCTACCGCTGGTTCGCCTCAGCAAAGCTATATTTACGATAGCATTTTCCTTTGTGCCGGTATTGGCACGGTCTGAAACGGTGAACTCACTCATCGGCCGGGTAGTCTCCCGATAAGAAAAATAATCTGGCAGAAACATTTATCGAATTTAAAATGGAGATGGGTTTATCTCCAGCTGTATAGATTTTGCTATGATTAAACATTCCATTCCATTAACCTCACTTCAGAAATAGGTCAAACAGACCTATGCATGTAGTGTTTCCCGCCATATATCCCATTAAGTACAAAAATCAGGCTACGTTTACGTCATTAAGCGCATGCGCAATATCTTATCCCCAGCGGAGTTTTATTTTTGTAATTGAAAACGCATTTTAGTATGGTCAGTTGTGAGATTACTCTCAATCGATAGTTCTTCTGTATATAAATTCTATAGTAACCTGACGTTTATAGTTAGTGCGAGGAAGCCCCTATAGTCTGGTAGGGTGCAATAACTCCCTACTTTTCATCCCCGCCCGCTCTTCCTTTTCGTAACGCGATTGTCGCAGCGGCTCAGCCTCCTCTTACCCACTCCGCCCCTCGGCTGTCTTCTCTGCCCCACCTTTTCCCTCTCAGTCTTCCCACCCCTCTCTCGGTCAAGCAAGCTATATTTACGTACTTTCTCTTTGCCTGTACTACATCGTCCGAGAACGCATCCCCGCGCAAGCATAGTTCCCGAGAGAAGAATAGTATTTAATCACCATTATATATATTCTAAAATGAAGAGGGGTTATCCTGCATATAATCTCTGAATTGAATACTTATCAGTAGACCAACCACAAATGAGGAAGCGACGATGCATCTGTATTAAGTACACGTAGGTGCACTGCCAACTTGAGATTTATTATGAATGAAAACTGCCCATTATAGTATGTCAGATAACTCGACAAGGTTTCTGTTTTGTCATCTGCGAGCTGTGGCCTTAGGCACTTTTCATTTATATCACAATCCTTCTTCCACCGCCCCTGCGGGCTGTTTTTCTGTCCACTCTTCCCATCAGTTTCCCACCCCTCGTCTCTCAGCAAGCTATATTTTACGTACTTTTTCCATTTGCCCTGTTACGCACGGTCCGAAATCGATGCCCCGCCAATGCGCAATATATGCCCGAGAAGAAGAATATTTGCCAAATACATTATAATTTTAAGAATGAAGAGGTTAGTTCTCTAAGGGCATAGATCTATATGATAAGAAAATTTATCAGTAGATTCCTCACTTCAAGAAATAGGAGAGTCAGACCTTGCATGTAAGTCCTCCCGCTCATATCTCCCAATTAATACAAAATCTGGCTGTACGTTACTGTTTTACGCATAGCGCAATCATCTAAACTAGACGAAGTTTCATTTGCGATAGAAAACGCATTTAGTATGTCAGGGGATATCTCAACATACCGTTTCTGTAATTAAATTCTT
>NW_014577181.1:404063-413136 GCF_000485595.1 Priapulus caudatus | reverse complement strand
TTCAGAAATAGGAAGCAGACTTAGCATGTAATGTTCCCGCTGCATATCCCATTAAGTACAAAATCAGGCTACGTTACTGTATAAGCGCATGCGCAATATCTTACCAGCGGAGTTTTATTTTGTAATGAAAACGCATTTAGTATGGTCAGGGAATATCTCAACATAGGTTTCTGTAATAAATTCTTATCAGTAGACCTGCGTTTATAGTTAGGCGAGCGCCCTAGCCTGTAGGGTGCAAAACTCCTACTTTATCTCTGCCCGCCCTTCCCTTTGTATCCATTGTCGCACGCTCAGCCTCCTTCTCCTTTCACCGCCCCTCGGCTGTCTTCCCTGCCACCTTCTCTCAGTTTCCTACCACTCTTCCGCAAGCTATATTTACGTACATTTCCTTTGGCCGTATTGCACGTCTGAAACGGTGCTCACGCATGCGCAGTATCTCCCGAGAAGAAGAATATTTTGCAAACATTATGAATTTAAAATGGAGAGGGGTTATCCCAGCATAGATTTCTATGATAACATTCCATCATTAGACCTCACTTCAGAAATAGGAAGCAGACCTAGCATGTAATGTTCCCGCTGCATATCCCATTAAGTACAAAATCTGGCTACGTTAACGTTACTGTTTTAGCGCATGCGCAATATCTTACCAGCGGAGTTTTATTTTGTAATGAAAACGCATTTAGTATGGTCAGGGAATATCTCAACATAGGTTTCTGTAATAAATTCTTATCAGTAGACCTGCGTTTATAGTTAGGCGAGCGCCCTATAGCCTGTAGGGTGCAAAACTCCTACTTTATCCCCGCCGCTCTTCCTTTTGTATCCATTGTCGCACGCTCAGCCTCCTTCTTCCACCGCCCCTCGGCTGTCTTCTCTGCCACCTTCCCTCAGTTTCCCACCCCTCTCTCTCAGCAAGCTATATTTACGTACTTTTCCTTTGCCCGTACTGCACGTCCGAAACGATGCCCGCGCATGCGCAATATCTCCCGAGAAGAATAATATTTTGCAAACATTATTAATTTAAAATGAAGAGGTGTTATCCTAGCATAGATCTATATGATAAAATTTTATCAGTAGACCTCACTTCAGAAATAGGAAGCAGACCTTGCATGTAAGGTCCCCGCTGCATATCCCATTAAGTACAAAATCTGGCTACGTTACTGTTTTAGCGCATGCGCAATATCTAACCACAGAAGTTTCATTGTGCGATAAAAACGCATTTAGTATGGTCAGGGGATATCTCAACATAGGTTTCTGTAATAAATTCTTATCAGTAGACCTGCGTTTATAGTTAGGCGAGCGCCCTAGCCTGTAGGGTGCAAAACGCCTACTATATCCCCGCCCGCCCTTCCCTTTGTTTCCATTGACGCACGCTCAGCCTCCTTCTCCTTCCACCGCCCCTCGGATGTCTTTCCTGCTACATTCCCTCAGTTTCCCACCCCTCTCTCCATTAGCAAGCTATGTTTACGTATTTTTTCGTTGGCCGTATTGCACGTCTAAAATGGTTCTCGCGCATGCGCAATATCTTCCGAGAATAATAATATTTTGCAAACATTATGAATTTAAAATGAAGAGGGGTTATCCTAGCATAGCTAAAATTTCATCATTGGACCTTACTTCAGAAATAGGAAGCAGACCTTGCATGTTATGTAATGTAAGGTAAGGTTCCCGCTGCATATCCCATTAAGTACAAAATCAGGCTACGTTACTGTTTTAGCGCATGCGCAATATCTCCCCAGCGGAGTTTTATTTTGTAATGAAAACGCATTTAGTATGGTCAGGGGATATCTCAACATATGTTTTTGTAGTAAATTCTTATCAGTAGACCTGTGTTTATAGTTAGGAGAGCGCCCTATGGCCTGTAGGGTGCAAAACGCCTATACTATATCCCCGCCCGCCCTTCCCTTTGTTTCCATTGTCGCACGCTCAGCCTCCTTCTCCTTCCACCGCCCCTCGGCTGTCTTTCCTACCACCATTCCTCAATTTCCTACCGCTCTCTCCCTTAGAAAGCTATATTTACGTACTTTTCCTTTGGCCGTACTGTACGTCTGAAACTGTGCTCTCGCATGCAGAATATCTCCCGAGAAGAAGAATATTTTGCAAACATTATGAATTTAAAATGAAGAGGGGTTATCCTAGCATAGATCTATATTATAAAATTTTATTATTGGACACTTTAGGCAACTTCAGAAATATGAAGCAGACCTTGCATGTAAGGTTCCCGCTGCATATATATATATATATATATATACCATTAAGTACAAAATCTGGCTACGTTGCTGTTTTAGCGCATGCGCACTATCTAACCAGAGGAGTTACATTTTGCGATGAAAACGCATTTAGTATGGTCAGGGGATATCTCAACATAGGTTTCTGCAATTAATTCTTATCAGTAGACCTGCGTTTATAGTTAGGCGAGCGCCCTAGCTTGTAGGGTGCAAAACGCCTACTATATCACCACCCGCCTTTCCCTTTGTTTCGATTGTCGCACGCTCAGCCTCCTTCTCCTTCCACCGCCCCTCGGATGTCTTTCCTGCTACCTTCCCTCAGTTTCCCACCCCTCTCTCCATTAGCAAGCTATGTTTACGTACTTTTCCGTTGGCCGTATTGCACGTCTAAAATGGTTCTTGCGCATGCGCAATATCTTCCGAGAATAATAATATTTTGCAAACATTATGAATTTAAAATGAAGAGGGGTTATCCTAGCATAGATATATCTATGATAAAATTTCATCATTGGACCTTACTTCAGAAATAGGAAGCAGACCTTGCATGTAAGGTTCCCGCTGCATATCCCATTAAGTACAAAATCAGGCTACGTTACTGTTTTATATGTTTCACTGTTTTATCTCCCGAGAATAATACTATTTTGCAAACATTATAGCCTCGTCTACACGACGAGTTAAGCTAACTCGAGTTAAGCGTTAACTCGAGTTAGCGATTATGTAGCGTCTACACGACAACACCCGATAGCGATTATTACCGATTTATTATGCATGCGTGCGTGCGTGTGTATGTAAACGTGCGTGCGTGTGTGCGTGTGTGCGTGCGTGTGCACGTATACGTGCGTGCGTGCGTACGTGTGTACGTACACGTGCGTTTGTGCGTGCGTGCGTGCGTGTGCACGTACACGTGCGTGCGTGTGCACGTACACGTGCGTGCGTGCTGCGCGGTATGCGAGATACACGTGTCGTGCGTTCGTGGCGTTGCGGCGTGTGCACGTACACGTGCGTCATGCTGAGTGCGCTACAATGTTGGCTGCATGTGTGCGCGTGCGTGCGGGTCAAGTACACGTGCGTGGCGTGTTGTGTGCACGTAGCAACGTGCGTGCATGCGGTCCGTGCGTGCATGTGCACGATACAACGTGCGTGCGTGCAGCTCAGGTGTGCAGGTCAACGTTCTGCTGCGGGTGCGTGTGCATCGTACACGTGTCGTGCATGCAAGTGCGTTGCGTGCGTCCGTGTGGTGGGACGTACACGTGGGTGCGTGCGTGTGCATGTAACACGTGCGTGCAGATGATGGTGCTTGCAGTGGCAAGTACACCGACTTGCGGTGCGTACGCGCATGTGCAGGTACACAGTTCGTGTCGTGCCGTTGCGGTGCTGGTTCGGCGTTCGTTGCAATGTGCACGTAGGCCGTCGCGTGCGTGCATGCGTCGTGCAGTAACACGTGGCGGTGCGTGCTTGCCGTGTGCTACGTACACGTGCGTGCATGAGTGTGTGCCGTGCGTGTGCAAGTACGCGTGCGTGCGTCGCGTTGGCGTGTGTACGTACATCGTACTAGTGCTGCCGCCTATCGTGGAGGTTAAGCTAAACGCAGAGTTAAGCGGTCTACAACCGGCCTTAACTCGAGTTAAGGTAACTCGAGTTAGCTTAACCTCCGATCGACTGGCGAGGTAAGCAACTCGATTACCTTAACTCGAGTTAAGGCCCGCCGTGTAGACCTAACTCGTATAAGGTCGTCGTGCTAGACGTAGCTTATGAACTTAAATGAATGAGGGCGTTACTCCAGCATAGATCTATATGATAACATTTCATCAATTAGACCTCACTCAGAAATGAAGCAGAACCTTGCATGTAAGGTTCCCGTGCATATCCCATAAGTACAAAAATCTCTACGTTATGCTTTTAGGCATGCGAATATCCACCGCGGGGTTTTATTTTGTCGTAATGAAAACCGCATTTAGTTATGGTCAGGGGATATCTCAACATATAGGTTTCTGTAATGAATCTTATCAGTTGACCGGGTGTTATAGTTAGGAAGCGCCCCTAGCCCTGTAGGTGCAAAACGCCTACTTTAATCCCAGCCCCGCCTTCCCTTGTATCATTGTCGCAGCGCTCAGCGACCTCCTCCTTCCACGCCCCTCGCTGTCTTCCCCTGCAACCTTCTTTCAGTTTCCTACCACTCTCCCCCTCAGCAGAGCGTATATTACGTACATTTCTTTTGCCGTAACTGCAGTTGAAGCTATGCTCGTGCATCGCAGTTATCTCCCGAGATAAGAATATTTTGCAAACAGTTAGAATTAAAATGAGAGCGGTTATCGCCACATAGTTTCTATAATAGCATTCATCATTAGACCTATCAAAATAGGAAGGCGACCTTGCATGTAATGTCCCCGCTGCATTACCCATTAAGTACAAAATTCTGGCGACGGTTACTGTTTGTAGCACATGGCGGTGCAATGAATCTGAACTCGATGAGGAGTTAGCACTTTGTGTGAAAACGACATTTAGTGATTGGTCAGGGGGAGTATCAGTCAACATAGCGTTTGCGGTAAAATAAATTCTTTCGTAGAGCCTGCGTTTATGAGTTAGGCGAGCGACCCTGCCTGAGTATGGGTTGCAAAACTCCTACTTTATCCCCGCCAGTCTTCTCGCTTTGTATCCATTGTGCGCACGCTCAGCTCTTCTCTTCCACTGCCCCTGGCTGTCTTTCTCTGGCCAGTCTTCCCTGCAGTTGTCACCACCCACTCTCTCAGCAAGTCTATATTTACTACTTTTCCTTTGCCGTATACTGCCCACGATCCGTCGACAACGGCTGCCCGCGCAATGCGTTCATATCCGAGAAGAGAGCATATTTTGTGCAAACATTATGATTTAAAATGAAGAGGGTTAATCCTAGCATAGATGCTATATCGATAAATTTATCAGTGGACCTCACTTCAGAAATAGGAACAGATCTTGCATTGTAAGGCTTCCGCGCAGTATCTCATTAAGTACAAAACGGCTACGTTACTATTCTTAGCGAGCATGCGCAATATCTAACCAGAGGAGTTTCTTCATTTTGCGATGGAAAGCGCATTTAGTATAGGTAGGGATATTTCAAACATAGGTTTCTGGCATAAATTCTTATCAGTTAGACCTGCGCTTATAGCTTAGGACGAGCGCCTACCTCGTGGGTGCAAAAATCCACCTTTATCCCCTCCGCTTCCCTTTGTATCCATGTCGCACGCTCATCCTCCTTCTCCTTCCACCGCCCTCGCTGTCACCCTGCACCTTCGTCTCAGTTTGCGACCACTTCCAGTCTCCCCCTCAGCAAGCTTATATTTACTGACATTCCCTTTGGACGACTGCACGTCTGAAAACGCTGTGGCTTCGCGCATGCGCAGTAACCCCGAGAAGAAGAAATATTTCGGCAAACATTATGAATTTAAAATGACAGAGCCGTCCCGCCATTTTATCTGTTAAAAATGGATTATGCGTCCCTGCCACGAATGTACGCACGCACACAACGTCACCGCCTAGCACGCACGCGACGCCGAATAAATGAATAGGTAATAAACATAGATATATTACAGAAAACCCCATCCTCATAGTTACCAAAATATATTTATCTTCTAGAATATATTATATATATATAATATATATATATATATCGTTATTTGAATAAACACGACATTTACTTTTCATGCGTTATATAGATAAGCCACATATTCTACAGCGTAGTTGACACCGTGAAATATGAAAAATTATTAATAAATAAAAATTCATGCTTGTCTTTGAAGCCCATCAGATCATAGATTTAAACCAATAGTAGTGACAAACACAACTTTGTAGCAGCAGAGCAATAGGTTCAGCGGGAGAACAGCTGAAACATGCAAATTAAATATTGGTTACTCTGTGCAAGACACGATATTTAGTGGCGAGCCATTTTTATATAGATGACCTATGACATATAATGAATAATCCAACGTGGTATAGATTTGAAGTACGATGCCCTATAACACTGGACCATTAAATTGCTATTGTAATATCGCTGACAGCACTTTCGCAATCCTCTTTTAGCCGCAAGAACAATTTCTTAGTATGTTTATTTTAGAAATTACAAAGCAGGTATCCTAATCTGAAACAGCTAGCAGCAATTAAACATAAGAAAATGATTCCGATGCCCAAATATCATAAAAAACAATGAGAATAAGAATCCTAATGCTATCAGCGATAATATAATCTAGTGCAGTTTTATGAATGTTGAAAAATAATTTAATTGATGGCAATATAGCAAAACCAAAGAGTTATAATCTGGCTAGATAGCTTTGTTCATACATGCAAGGCTCTCATTGAATAACTTCCAAGTGATAAATTTAAGGTCAATCATTATCAAATCACTAACGGTTGCCATTTTCATCCTTGAAAAGTACAAACTTAATAACAACATAAATATAAATGGGTACAATAATTTTTGTAGAGACCCACCAATAATTAGCAAGTTATATCTCTCTATTACCAAAAGCATGTGTTTACATGATGGGATCATGCAATTGGTAAGTGGAGCGCCAAGCTGTCTCCAAGTCAGCAGTCAGTAATCGTATTAGGATGACAAACCGAACGAGAAGCAGCGCGATGTCTTTGCTGCATGTGCCATAAATACCCATGCAATAGCCTTCAGATACAAGATCAGAAGCATACTGTAGTAAAAGAGCACACCACATTCTGTATTTTTTATATACGAGTCCACATCAAGACCCTAACAAATGTCACTCACATCAACCTAAATTATTGCATACCACCAGCGTAGAATCGACCCGTCTCTTTGCCATGGTTCTACTCCTTACTAGACCATGTAATGAATCTTTGGTGAGCGTAAACGTACAGGACATGTTTTGGTGTAGCAGTAAAAATTTCCCACAACCATTACTGACTGTGCTAACTGACAGTACAGTAATATGTGCCTGAATTGGTATACACTACCAACTTTAGTTGAACACTATTAATTCACACTCCCAACTTATTATTCGCACACGTTGCTATTATCTGGCGCCGAATTATACATGCATGAACGCATATCAATCACGCCACACTTGTAGACTAACGTTGAAAGGTTGACGTTTCACAGTCGATAGTGTAAATGCGCTGAGCATTGATAGAAAGGTTTATAGCACGTTGAAAAAGTTTATCACTCGTCAACTTCTTCATTGCAACTACAAGTTGATAGTGGTAAACCCAGCACTTACTCTGGACATGCATATTTAACACAGAAAAACAGAATACATCCAAACAAAATGTGTGACACGTTCCATCACGACAGCCGAAGAGACGATCAATTGAACCAATTTCCTAATTGAGTTTTCTATGTCTACACTTGCGATATAGTTTACGTGCGCAAGACTACTTTTACAGTGCGTCATTTCTACAGCATAGGTGATCAAGTATGAAATAGTCGTCTTGAACACCGTTTAATTTTATCATTACTTTCCATATATTTTATGATTGCTACGTTCCATTTGCATTAAAGATATATTGAACGCCATCATAGGCAATAAAACATACACACCGAACGCAATTATTGCTAAGTTAAATGCTCACTTGATGTGCAGTGCCATCTATTGTCAAAGCAAATTACAGTTAATGGTTTGTGTCCTCTAGTAAGCATCTTCAGCAAATAGCTAGTTACGGCTGGTGGCTACAGAATTCTCCCAATTCGACAAATCGAGCGACCTTACATAATGGAAATGAAGTATACAGTGCAAGCAAGAACTTGTATACAAACATAATCTCTAGAAGCAAACATGCATGATCTTAATAATGCACATAACAGAGAAAACAAGTCAGCATAGCAAATAATGTGCAAGAAATATTATTAAAAAACTACAAATTTGCCACTTTATTGGTATTATCTGTGTGTTAAGATAAGACTCGATCATCTGGAAGTTGCTGTGTAAATTTGCTGTCCAGCGAAAGCATCACATTGCTTTTCGGTCTGATGTAAACATTGGAGCTGAAAGCAGCTTTATACACGTTGTGTCTATCTGATAAAAACATTTTCAGGCACAAAATGCATGCATAGAACAACTACTTTGATTCGTCTATTGATTGGACTTTGAGAGAAAGCGACCTCAAACATCAGTATTTATTCAAGCACTATGTCATGAATATTCTCTTGGTTCAACTTGCAGGTTCAGCGCCTTTAACTATCTGGTATGCCTTGGCAAATAGCGCACCATGTTCATGAGTGAGTAATGTCGTTACACAACAATATCATGAACCACTTCACTCAATGCATTTAACAGGCATAATAATGCCATTGCTTATGAAATGTTGGACGATGACCAGAGTTAACTGCACCGTTTTGTTAGTTAAGAAGTACATAACCTTACATCCAAACGAGTATTAGTTATTGTCCCATAATACTGCTGGTTACTAAGTAAATGGTCTAATTGAAATCCGCAGTCCAAAAAATCAGTTGTTTACAGTTTCAAAACCCTGCCGCGAAGCAGGTGTGATCGAGATTTATATAGTGCACCGGACATTTTCGCACGATGAATCGGCGTACGATGCTATCAATCCAGTGATTTCGTTAAACATGGACGCTCTGTGATAAGGAACTTTTTGTCAGGCTGTCCTCGTGCGCCCGTGATTAGTACGTGTGTTTTACTCCTAATTCCATCTTTGTCCGTGGCTGTGGTTTACACGCTGACACCTCCATTTCATCTGGCGTGCGAAAACCATACGGGCCTGCACAAATGTTACGTCATCACTCGACTCCTGATGACATTACGGCCCGTAAATGATACGTTGAATACATATCAACAACCGGATCTCAAGTCTTGTTTGTAGTACCAGGTCATGATATGGACAAG
>NW_014577181.1:360374-404038 GCF_000485595.1 Priapulus caudatus | reverse complement strand
ATTTAAAATGAAGAGGGGTTATCCTAGCATAGATATATCTATGATAAAATTTCATCATTGGACCTTACTTCAGAAATAGGAAGCAGACCTTGCATGTAAGGTTCCCGCTGCATATCCCATTAAGTACAAAATCAGGCTACGTTACTGTTTTATATGTTTCACTGTTTTATCTCCCGAGAATAATACTATTTTGCAAACATTATAGCCTCGTCTACACGACGAGTTAAGCTAACTCGAGTTAAGCGTTAACTCGAGTTAGCGATTATGTAGCGTCTACACGACAACACCCGATAGCGATTATTACCGATTTATTATGCATGCGTGCGTGCGTGTGTATGTAAACGTGCGTGCGTGTGTGCGTGTGTATGTAAACGTGCGTGCGTGTGTGCGTGTGTGCGTGCGTGTGCACGTATACGTGCGTGCGTACGTGTGTACGTACACGTGCGTTTGTGCGTGCGTGCGTGCGTGTGCACGTACACGTGAGTGCATGCGTGAGTGCGTACATGTGCGTGCATGTGTGCGTGCGTACATGTGCACGTACACGTGCGTGCATGAGTGTGTGCGTGCGTGTGCAAGTACACGTGCGTGCGTGCGCGCGTGCGCAGATACACGTTCGTGCGTTCGTGCGTGCGTGCGTGTGCACGTACACGTGCGTGCATGCGTGAGTGCGTACATGTGCGTGCATGTGTGCGCGTGTGCGTGCGTGTGCAAGTACACGTGCGTGCGTGTGTGTGCACGTACACGTGCGTGCATGCGTCCGTGCGTGCATGTGCACATACACGTGCGTGCGTGCGCTCGTGTGCAGGTACACGTTCGTGCGTGCGTGCGTGCGTGTGCACGTACACGTGCGTGCATGCGTGCGTGCGTGTGCACGCACATGTGCGTGCTTGCGTGAGTGCGTGCGTGTGCACGTACACGTGCGTGCATGCGTGCGTGCGTGCGTCCGTGTGGTGCACGTACACGTGCGTGCGTGCGTGTGCATGTACACGTGCGTGCATGAGTGTGTGCGTGCGTGTGCAAGTACACGTGCGTGCGTACGCGCATGTGCAGGTACACGTTCGTGCGTGCGTGCGTGCGTTCGCGCGTGTGCATGTGCACGTAGGCGTGCGTGCGTGCATGCGTGTGCACGTACACGTGCGTGCGTGCTGCGTGTGCACGTACACGTGCGTGCATGAGTGTGTGCGTGCGTGTGCAAGTACGCGTGCGTGCGTGCGTGCGTGTGTACGTACATCGTACTAGTGCTGCCGCCTATCGTGGAGGTTAAGCTAACTCGAGTTAAGCGTCTACACGGGCCTTAACTCGAGTTAAGGTTCGTCGTGTAGACGTAGCTTATGAACTTAAAATGAAGAGGGGTTATCCTAGCATAGATCTATATGATAGCATTTCATCATTAGACCTCACTTCAGAAATAGGAAGCAGACCTTGCATGTAAGGTTCCCGCTGCATATCCCATTAAGTACAAAATCTGGCTACGTTACTGTTTTAGCGCATGCGCAATATCTCACCAGCGGAGTTTTATTTTGTAATGAAAACGCATTTAGTATGGTCAGGGGATATCTCAACATATAGGTTTCTGTAATGAAATCTTATCAGTTGACCGGTGTTTATAGTTAGGAAAGCGCCCTAGCCTGTAGGGTGCAAAACGCCTACTTTATCCCAGCCCGCCCTTCCCTTTGTATCCATTGTCGCACGCTCAGCCTCCTCCTTCCACCGCCCCTCGGCTGTCTTCCCTGCAACCTTCTTTCAGTTTCCTACCACTCTCCCCCTCAGCAAGCTATATTTACGTACATTTCTTTTGGCCGTACTGCACGTCTGAAGCTATGCTCGTGCATGCGCAGTATCTCCCGAGAATAAGAATATTTTGCAAACATTATGAATTTAAAATGGAGAGGGGTTATCCCAGCATAGATTTCTATAATAGCATTCCATCATTAGACCTTACTTCAGAAATAGGAAGCAGACCTTGCATGTAATGTCCCCGCTGCATACCCCATTAAGTACAAAATCTGGCTACGTTACTGTTTTAGCACATGCGCAATATCTAACCAGAGGAGTTACATTTTGTGATGAAAACGCATTTAGTATGGTCAGGGGATATCTCAACATAGGTTTCTGTAATAAATTCTTATCAGTAGACCTGCGTTTATAGTTAGGCGAGCGCCCTAGCCTGTATAGGGTGCAAAACTCCTACTTTATCCCCGCCGCTCTTTCCTTTGTATCCATTGTCGCACGCTCAGCCTCTTTCTCCTTCCACCGCCCCTTGGCTGTCTTCTCTGCCAGCTTCCCTCAGTTTCCCACCCCACTCTCTCAGCAAGCTATATTTACGTACTTTTCCTTTGGCCGTATACTGCACGTCCGAAACGGTGCCCGCGCATGCGTAATATCTCCCGAGAAGAAGAATATTTTGCAAACATTATGAATTTAAAATGAAGAAGGGTTATCCTAGCATAGATCTATATGATAAAATTTTATCAGTAGACCTCACTTCAGAAATAGGAAGCAGACCTTGCATGTAAGGTTCCCGCTGCATATCCCATTAAGTACAAAACTGGCTACGTTACTATTTTAGCGCATGCGCAATATCTAACCAGAGGAGTTTCATTTTGCGATGAAAGCGCATTTAGTATGGTCAGGGGATATCTCAACATAGGTTTCTGCAATAAATTCTTATCAGTAGACCTGCGCTTATAGTTAGGCGAGCGCCCTAACCTGTAGGGTGCAAAACTCCTACTTTATCCCCTCCGCCCTTCCCTTTGTATCCATTGTCGCACGCTCATCCTCCTTCTCCTTCCACCGCCCCTCGGCTGTCATCCCTGCCACCTTCTCTCAGTTTGCGACCACTCTCCCAGTCTCCCCCTCAGCAAGCTATATTTACGTACATTTCCTTTGGACGTACTGCACGTCTGAAACGGTGCTCGCGCATGCGCAGTATCTCCCGAGAAGAAGAATATTTCGGCAAACATTATGAATTTAAAATGAAGAGGCCGTCCCGCATTTATTTTAAAAATGGATTTGCGTCCCTGCACGAATGTACGCACGCACACACGCACGCACGCACGCACGCAATAAATGATTAGGTAATAAACATAATAATATTACAGAAAACCCCATCTCAATTACCAAAATTATTTACATTCTAGAATATAATTATATATATATATATATATATATATATCTATTTGTAAAAATACACATTTCTTTTCATGGTTATAATAGATAGCCACATATTACACAAGTATTACACCGTGAAATATGAAAATTATATAATAAAATAATAAATTCATGCTTGTCTTTGAAGCCCATCAGATCATAGATTTAAACCAATAGATAGTGACAACACAACTTTGTACAGCAGAGCACATAGGTTCAGCAGAGAACAGCTGAAACATGCAATTAATATTGGTTACTACTGGCAAGACAATATTTAGTGCGAGCCATTTTTATATAGATTACTATGACATAAATGAAGTAATAGCAACGTGGTATAGATTGAGTAGATGCTCCTCATAACACTGACCATTTAATTGCCATTGCTAATATCGCTGACAGCACTTTCCAATCCCTTTTTAGCCCAAGAACAATTTCTTAGTATGTTTATTTTAGAAATTACAAACAGGGTATTCCTATCTGAACAGCTAGCAGCAATTAACATAAGAAAATGATTCCCATGCCCAAATCATAAAAAAACAATGCAGATAATAATCTAATGCCTATCAGATAATATACATCTAGTGCAGTTTATAATGTTAAAAATATAATTTCAATTGATGGCAAATATAGCAAAACCAGAGTTAATAATCTGCTAGATAGCTTTGTTCATAACATGCAAGGCTCTCATTGAAATAATTCCAGTGATAAATTTAAGGTCAACAATTCAAATCTACGGTTGCAATTTTCATCCTTGAAAAGTACAAACTTAATAACTAACATAAATATAAATGGGTACAATAATTTTTGTAGAGACCCACAACTAATTAGCAAGTATATTCTCTATTACAAAGCATGTAGTTTACATGATGGATCATGCAAATTGGTAGTGGATCCCATCTTTCTCCAAGTCAGCAGTCAGATGAATGTATTAGGATGACAAACCAACTAAAGCATCCATTTCTTTGCTGCATGTGCCATAAAATCCCATGAATACGCCTTCAGATACAAGATCAGGAAGCATACCTGTAGTAGAAAAGAGCACACCACATTCTGTATTTTTTATATACCAGTCCACATCAAGACCCCTACAAATGTCACTCACCATCAAACCTAAATTATTGCATACCACACAGCTAGGAAATGCCACCACCGTCTCTTTGCCAATGTTTCTACTCCTTACTAACATGTAAATGAATCTTTGGTGGACGTTAAAGTACAGACATGTTTGGGTAGCAGTAAAATATTTTCCCACAACCAATTACTGACTGTGCTAACTGACAGTACAGTATATATGTGCCTGAATTGGGGTATACACTACCAACTTTTAGTTGAAACTATTAATTCACACTTCCCAACTATTTATCGGCACACGTGCTATTATCTGGCGCGAATTATACATGCATGAACGCATATCAATCACCCCACTTGTAAGCTCAAGTTGAAAGGTTGACCGTTTCACAGTCGATAGTGTAAATGCGCTGAGCATTTGATAGAAAGGTTTATAGCACGTGAAAAAGTTTATCAACTCGTCAACTTTTCAATTGCAACTACAAGTTGATAGTGTAAACCCAGCTATACTCTGCACTGCATTATTTAACACAGAAAAAGTATACATCCAAAACAAAATGTGTGACATCCATGCTAGGAAAGCGAAAGACGATCAATTGACCAATTTTCCTAATTAGTTTTATGTCTACCTTGGATATATTTAGTGCAGCAAGAACTACTTTACAGTGCGCATTTCTAACAGATTAGGTGATCAAGTATGAAAATAGCTCTTGAACACGTGTAATTTTATAAATTACTTTACATACTATTTTATGATTGCCACGTTCATTATTCATTAAGATATATGAAGCCATCAAGGCAATAAAACATACACACGAACGCAATTATTCTAAGTAAATGCTCATTAGACTGTGCAGTGCCATCTATCTGTCCAAAAGCAAATTACCAGTTAATGGTTTGTCCTCTAAGTAAGCATCTTCAGCAAAAGCTAGTACTGGCTGGTGGCTACAGGAATCTCTCCCAATGCAATCGAGCGACCTTACATAATGGAAATGAAGTATACAGTGCAAGCAAAACTTGTATACAAACATAATCTCTAGAAGCAAAACATGCATATTTAATATGCACATAACAGATGAAACAAGCTAGCATAGCAAAATTAATGATGACAAAAATATTATTAAAAACTACAAATTATGCCCACTATTGTATTATCTTGTTGTTAAGATAAGACTCGATCATTCTGGAGTTGCTGTGTAAATTTGACTGTCCACAAAAGCATGACATGCTTTTCTCTGATGTAAACATTGGAGCTGAAAGCAGCTTATATTACACGTTGTGTCTATCTGATAAAAACATTTTCAGGCACAAAATGCATGCATAGAACACTACTTTGATTCGTCTATTGATGGACTTTGGAAGAAAGCAGCCTCAAACATCAGTATTTATTCAAGCCTTAGTCAGTGAATATTCTCTTGGTTCAATTGCAGGTTCAGGCTCTTAACCTCATCTGGTATAGCCTTGGCAAATAGCCACCATGTATCATGAGGTTGAGTAATTGTCGTAATACAACACTAATCATGAAACGCATTCACTCATGCATTTAAAGGCATAATAAGCCCATTGCTTATGAAATGTTGACGAATGCTAGAGTAACTGGCACCTTTTGTAGTTAATAAGTACATAACCTTACATCCAAACGAGTATTAGTTTGTCCAATAATACTGCTGGTTACTAAGAAATGTCTAATTGAAATCCGCAGTCCAAAAATCAGTTGTTTACAGTTTCAAACCGCTGCCGGCGAAGCAGGTGTGATACAGATTTATAGTGCACCGGACATTTTCGCACGCATGCTCGGCCGTACGCAATGCTATCATCAGTGATTTCGTAAACATGGACGCTCGTGATAAGGAACTTTTTGTCAGGGCTGTCCTCGTGCGTCCGTGATTAGTACGTGTGTTTTACTCCATTTCCATGTTTAGTCCGTGGCTGTGGTTACACCGCTGACACCTCCATTTCATCTGGCGTCCAAAACATACGGGCTGCACAAATGTTTACGTCATCACTCGACTCCTGGATGACATTTACGGCACGTAAATGATACGTTGATACATATCAACAACCGATCTCAAGTCTTGTTTGTAGTCTAACCAGCAGTGATATTGGACAAACTAATATGCGTTTGTAGGGGTGTAACGATATACCGGTATATCGGTATATTGCAATATATTTTGAAAACTCGATATATCGCGATACAACTTCCGGATATCGATATTTTACGATACGGTGGTATAACAAGAAATAAATTACTTGACACTTGCCTTTATGTCTATATTGTTAATGGGCTCGAAAATTATGCACTGGCGGTGTATATATTACGAAAGCACAATGCGTGCACGACGCATACAGTATTACTGGTAAGCGGCCACTGCATGGAGCACTGCGCGGTACTACTGCGCGGGCAGAGTGGGGCAGACGTGTGCGCGAGGCACAGAGCACGGCAACTAGGGAGTCTATATATAGCCTATGCTCACCTGAGTGCCCGCGCGCGCGCGATACAAGCTGAAGCGAGCACCCACTGTTTCAGTTTCAGTATCCAGTATTAGCCAATTATGCAGCAGGGGTATTGTGTATTCCAGCTACGTCAGTGCCTTCCGAGAGGGTATTCAGTACAGCGGGTGACATTGTTACGGCACAGAGGGCTGCACTGTCAGCGGAAAACATTGCCGTGCTTCTGTTTCTCAAGAAAAACATGAGAAATTAAATCATGTCATATAATACAATATATGATGATTTTAAAACCATCAAATTGTTACTATATCATGCATGGTATACACTTCCCAATACGTATTGGAAAATATTGCAATACGGTTTTGTCGTATTGCAATATATTGCAATACGGTTTTTGGTCGCAATACTCATCCCTATGCGTTTGGCTATAAAGTTATACACGTGTACTTATTAACTACACAAGGTGCCATGCAGTTACTCTAGCATTCGTCAACATTGCATAATCAATGGGCTTATTATGCCTTTAAAGGTAAAACTGATGTGTTGAATTAAATTCAAAGCCACAATCAAGGTTTTACCCGAGTGAAAAGTTACTTAAAACACATCCCATTCTCCTTAAAATTGTGATGAATGCATATTTTCAACATTATAGCTACATTACTAGACTTAAGTTATGAGAGTAAAATTTCCTGTCTTTTAATGACATGAGAAGGTGGATGAAAGAAGATGTTCACCTTGCTACGAATCCCCCTACCATTACTAAGAGTATTACAATGTCATGAGCCATCTGAAATTTCTGAGTTTCTTCACTCACTCATAGCTTCCACAGCTGTCATCAAACCGGATGTCACCAATTTCAAGAAAACTGAGCAGTGATTTTGGAAGCACGTTGCTTTTCACAACAGCCTGTAAAAGTGTATGATAAAACTGTAAGTCACAAGATGAGCTAATATACATTTGAAAGTGCTATAACACCTTAACAATTATTGTCATTGGAGAAGGTTTCATACTGCAATGATGATTATAAAAATTGATTCAATTTACAAATCATTATTATAGCTTGTTTTCTAGAACAACACAGCATAATTAATTGAGAAATCAATAATATCTACAAATTTTTTCACTATGGATTAGCATGACACAAGAGGGAAAAGTGTTAATCTAAGAGTTACGTAGCTCGCATAGAACTGCACTATTATCACTTTGTGATCACAATTTTGTGACAATATATATGTTCACATTCTAAACAACATATATGTTATCACCTTTACCACATTTATTAGGCATACATATATGTATTTACTGTGTAACTGATTCATAAGTAGCAAGTGTATGGCGAGTGCAAGAGCAGTTATAGAGAGTAAAACTATATATCCGACAATCATTTGCCTGTAATATAAATCTCACACACGCTGTGGCGCATGCCCCATCTTCACTAACATCCTTGTATACCTGCAAGTATGCCTCTATGCTTTGTCGGCGCTGTTCTATAATTTTATAGCTCCAGTTTCTAACTTTCTTTGGTGGAAATTCAGGTGTATTGATGGTCTTGCGTAACTGCAAGGAAAATGTAGTTATGAAAAATTGCACCAAATATTGCATTAGGAGCATATGACTGCATATCTAGTACAATCTTCTCTCTTCTGATTCAGTTTATAAATTTCAGAGAAATTAAATACCTGTTTGTGTAAAGCCAAGAGCTCACTATATCTTTTTTCTACAATGTTGCAATGGCCTGATACATACACTTCAATGACAAATACCTAGAAAATAGAAAATATCGGAAGCACATTACATTAACTAATAGATTTAATGTAGTGATTATATATAATGATTACAACAATTCAAGAGTTATGAACCAAACATTCAAGACCCCACCAAACCACTTCTGCCAGTTGAATATCATAAAATGCCATGTTCATGTCATATTCTAAAGTAGTCATTGTTATATATGTGCACTATCGTCGTTTAGCCTTGAAAAGCATTGATGAACTGACCGTGTAACCTCTCCCTTCAGGCTCTCTGTGTACTTGTTGGAAACTCGGAATAAATACTCTGATCATCTTGTACAGTAACCAACACTGGGCTGGACCCCTGGCTGTGTCAATGGATTAATACTGTAACAAAATAAAATACACAATTGAATATATCTACAATTAGAGAGAAAAAACAATAAAAATGCCAGAAGTATAATTGTCACCTAGAGTGCATATTATTTGCACATTACTATCTTAGGGTGACAGGCAGGGCATCTTATCAGGAGTGAAAATACATATATATTTTGATGTTATGTCCTCCTGACAGTCACATGATTAATTAGTGTGAGCAGCAACAGACATAAAATAATTAGTTCATTCTGTATAGCACTATACCATATATAATTATATAACTGATGAAAATATTGGTGTATAACACCAAACTCCGAGAGGCAATTTCAAAGTAAAAAAGCTTGTCCACCATAAGAAGACACCACATCCTACATGGTTATGTACCTAGTTACCACACAGTTAATTATTATAGCATGCTTCCTATTTCAGAATGCTTTTTCTTGATATACCTCCAGGTTGCTTCTGCTCACTATAAAATTTCTCAATCTTTATGCCCTATATATATCGTGACTATTTTTCCAACTATATATTACCTCTAAAGTTTAAATATGCTATTTAGTGTTGCTTTGATGAAAAATATACATGAATTTTAATCTGAACATAAAGTGCTTTACTCCGACACTGCATATAACTTTTATTTTTTATGACAAACCATGAGCAACTACAAAAAATTTGCAAGCAAGGTTTTTAATTGTGATTAGTAAGTATTGATATGATGTGTAATTATCATCTATTGGCCTGTAGGAAAGATGGTGTATACCTCCAGAGATGCACCACCTGAGCGTTGCAATTGTTGTTAATCTACATAAATATGTTGCCATTTTCCCTAAATTTATATCTTTAAAACAAAACAGTTAGTAACCATGTATCATGTAGAGACCAATCTATCCAATATCATAAATATTATGGTTCGTGTAAAATACGTGATACATACTAAACAAAATTCCAAACTCACTCTCCAAGAACGTTGGGCCACATGATCATCATAACAGGATGCGAAATTAACGGGAGTCCAGAGTCAAATACTCCCAGATTTACTGTCGGACTCCCTGATTTGACATATGCAGGAGTCCGTGTGACTCCCTAAAAATTCTGCCATACTAACTATAGTTCGTTCCAGAGCACGGCCTCGCTGAATTACCGTATATTTTCAGCAAATGTCCAAAGAAAATTTGGCAGACGTGCAACTGCATGAATCTTCAAAATAAGCACATGCGTATATAATTATTGTTAATATCTTTAATTTTGAACTGCAGACTGCGTACTCCCTCATTTTGCCGCAGACTCCCTCTTTTTGAGGGCAGGGAGTTCGTTGGACTCGCTTGTTCAAAAGTTAATTTCTACCCCTGCATAATGTGCCTATTTGGTGGCAATCAATGCAAAAAGCACCAAGTTTTCTGCACATGCAAAGTCACTAACGAGCAATTAAACAAACTCACTTCAAAATATATCATGAATGACAGCAGATACTTGCAAAACTGTTATAGTGCTGCATGCTAGTAAAAGGAAACGATAACTGTAAGTTTAATGGAAATTTTGAGTTAAGGTAAGCTAAAATTGTGCTATTTAAAAATTGTGGTTCAATATTTACTAGAAATGTTTAAATTATAAAACGGTGGATGATTGTTTGTTTGCAACACGGGTGGCACCACTACATATGTATCCACTTACATAGTTGTTAGACTACACAACTTTTCAGCCATAGACTACAGGTCGTGGAATTCCTTCTTCATTAGCAGAAGGATGATCTAAGATATATAGTATACCCTGTATAGACTGCAAATTTGATACCACAACAAAGTAGTCCGGGCCAGGCGCGCGTCAAATTTTTGCAGTGTGTACACGCTATCCCGCTCCAAATACGCGCTGGCCCGCACCAATTTGGCCCCTCGAATGAAGGAGGGCCATGCCCGGGATAACTTGGCCTGGACCAAGTTATCCCGCTCTATATATCTGTATGCACTCCGGTGCCTACAGCGCGCCACTCTGCTTTTTAACCTATACACAAATGACCAGCCAGTACACCCAAACACCAGAAGTTTCCTTTATGCAGATGACCTCTGCATTAATTGCTTCACAGAAACAGTCCTTTGAAGAAGCCGAACGGTCCATCACCGATGCTCTCGCAGGCCTAACCACTTACTACACTGCAAACCATCTATGAGCCAATCCCAGGAAAATACAAATTTGCCTTCCACCTAAAGAACAGGGATGCGAATCGCCAACTGAAAGAGTGAAAGTCAAATGGAAATATGAGAAATGCTTGACACATACCTACAGCCCAGTCTACCCAGGTGTTACTTTAAACCTCTCTCTAATTTACAAGGATCACATCATCAAGACAAAGGCCAAGGTGGGTGCCAAAAATAGTATTCTGAAGAAGCTGGCCACTACAAAATGGGGAACAGACGCCGGATCAATTAGAACCACTGCTATCGCCCTGTGCTACTCTGCCGCTGAGTATGCGTGCCCTGTCTGCAGTAGGTCACCCCATGATGCAAAAATTGACCCGGTTCTGAACACTGCCTGCAGAGCCATTTCTGGCTGTTTGAGACCAACCAGAGTAGATAACCTCTACCTGCTCTGTGGCATTGCTCCTCCACACGTTAGACGAATGGCTTCATCCCAACTGGAGAAATTTAGGGAACTACCTGAATAACCAAGAATATTACCATTGCCACCCCCTCTTCCAGCATGAATTTGAAACAGTACAGAAGTGACTAAAGTCCAGGCACAGTTTCATCCACGCGGTTCAACCCCTGGATGGCAACCTCCAAAACTACAGGATTGCCCTATAGTCAAAGCAGCTTCAGACAAGCCAACATAAGCTTTCACTCGATCAGCCCCCAGGAACCCCTCCCACCTGGCCGACGTGGCTATGCCTAAATCACCTTGACAGGAGTTGGTCGTTGCAGGGTGCACTCATGCAGAAATGGAGATACATTGAAGATGGCCCAATCGAATGTGACTGCGGAGAGGACCAGACCATAGGACATCTCCTGGAATGCCCCCTATTACCGCTCAAGGAGTCGTTGTCGTATCAGGTACTACAGATATGTACCCGAGGTACATATATGTATACACAAAGTGTACCAGACTTGTACTACAGAAGTGTACCCTAACCCTAACACTGACCCTAACCCTAAACCTAAACATACCTCATATAAAAATATAAACATAATACTAAACAACCTAAAACTACCTCGGGTACATATATCTGTAGTACCTGATATGACAACGACCCCATCTGCACTATTACCAGAGCCCTGTACTAGCCCTGGAGACCTTGATGGTTTCAACCACCGTGCCAGGTCCTGTGTGCTGCAGTGGCTAGGTCGAGTGTAGTGTAGTGACACGAGAAGAAGACAAGACAAATACGGCGGACCCGTCACCATAACCACGTGACTAACTGACTTGGATAAATGGCACAATTTCTCAAAAAGGCCAATGCCAATGGTACTTTTCATGATTTCTAGCTGTCTACATGGCAATGGCATCTAGCTTACGTGTATAATCATGCAGATTAGTACACTCAATGCCTTTTTCAGAGACGAAGTGAAGCAACCGTGAACAATTTTCATAAGGCTATAACAAAATTTATTATATACCAGGTAGTGTAAATCTAAATGTTGTGTACCTCATCATGCGTGTTTTCGCCTTGGGGATTGACATGAAATTTTAGAATGATGACCTAAAGAGGTGGTTCTTAACCTTTTTTTGAGTCATGGACCCCTTTCCGAATCTGGTGAATGCTAGCCTTCCCCAAAAATGCACATAACTCATAAGCACATAATGATAAACAAAGTTTTGCATCTGTCTGGTTCACGGACCCCCTGAAGTCCATACACGGACCCCAACTGGGTCCATGGACCAAGAACCCCTGATCCTAAACTTCAAAGCCTTTTGTGCCATACTATAACTTCACACGTGGGATGACCCTATGGCCATGGTATAACATCAAACATGGCAAATGCGACGCTCTCAGTCTGCCTGCTCCCGAAACAACACAAATAACTGGTCTCGTGTTAGTTTAGTAGGCTACTACTAGTACTACTACTACTACTACTACTTGACCTTGTACTACTAGTATAGCCCGCGTAGGGCCTACAGTTGCCGCAGGCCGTGTACAAATATATAATTACCTCTTCATTCCGCGAAGAACTCTCAATATTATAACGAGAACTTTCTGACATGGTTTGGACTGACTACCGACTAGTCAAACTGTATTCGTACTTCGCCGTTCACGCCGCACGCGTACACCTACAGTATGTGCGAGGGTTGCCTGGGGCCCGGGAAATGACCCATGCTGCGATTTCTATGGACCCATGTACTCTCCTAACGCATGCGCACAGCATAGCTATCACCCATAATACTTATTGGGTAAATTGCTATGAGAAACTAAATGTGAGCATCCTAAGCATGCCAAGAGCGCATCCGTGCAGCATTGGCTCAGATCAATTTTCCATAGATTCAGTGGATTCAGCCCTTCGAGTTCCCTGAAGGTGGGGTAAGGGATTTACGTCACCATCCGTATCAACGAATGATTATTCTCGTTACAAAACGCCACCATCTTGGATTCTACCACCGCACCCAGGAATTTTGCATGTATTTTATTTCAAAATGAATTTCTTATTGTGAAACGTGAAAGTTTCAGTACACAAATGGAGTTAGAAAATATTGTGGCCAACACAGTATATCTTAAAGCAAGAGAAGGTAAGTTTGAATAGTCTGCAGACAGTAAGTAATGTTTCGCCGACAGTCACCGAGTCGGTACGGTGCGCAATGTCAGTGGGGATGTAGGATATGTATTACTATTAACTCCAATAAATTTACGTTTAGCGAGAAGAGTTGTTAATGAGATGTAACTGTATATTGCATAGGTCACAGGTTACCGTTGATCGTGACGAACTCTGCACACCCAATGGTGTAATGTATAAATAACGCAGTGGCTGGAGGTACGGCAGCCGTCGTTCGTTGAAGCCCGTTTTTGGCCTGAGGGTTAGGGTTAGGGTTAGTATGCCGCATTGGGAAGGGCTTGCATTGTAGAGTAAAGTAGTTGGGTAAAATATGTACGTTTTAACTTGGTATATATATACTGATTCACCTTACACCTATGCACAAGTTAAAGAAAGATTTCGGCCATCGTTTCTTGGGTACAAGTAGTGTTTACACACCCATGTCGTGAGTTTGGTTAAGGTTAGGGTTAGGGTTTTTAAACCTGGGGTTGTCAAATAGGAATGGGCCGTTTCTTGTGGCCAATAGCATATATCACATCCTCTTAAATCTTATCCGGCAGCATGGTGGCAGAGTATGCAGTTTATGCATAGGTATGAATTTATTGGGTGAAAAATGCTAAGCTAATCCATTTTTGCTCCACAATTTTATTCATTATTTTCAACATTAAAGGCCTGCCACATGCACAGAAAATGAAGTTCATCGGCAGTTTAATAACAAGTGGCGTAGTTTAGTATGTAGATTGTGTGCAGGATCTAACACACTTCCCATTTATTTCATAATAAACACATTTATGATAAAAAAGTTAACGATGACTCGAAGTCTGTACCAGTACAATGCTATCTACTTATACATGTATACATTGAGCTACAGCTCGTGTGCAGGTTGCTCCCTGTTAGTACGTATTTGCATATATTATATAGGTCTAGTTGCAGTTTATGCAATCAGCAGTGTAAAGATTAATTGTTGATTATACAGTAATTATTTAACTTTATGCATCTGGTTGTAAAATATACTCTAGTTCTAACTGTATGAAATTTTGAATCAGTTCGTAGAGCTCATCCATGTGTGCAATTAATTTTGTTCCGGGCAGTTCTCTTGACGCTTGCTGCATGCGTGCCAACTGAGAAATCTTTCTTTATCCACCAACAGGTGGTGCATTAGTCAATACATGGCTGTCCCTGTATCACAATGTAACAATACGGTAGCATGTGTTGTATGTATTTTGTTCTGTTAGTGCACTATTATCATAATTGCACAGGATAGTAGCAGTCCTCGCCAAAAGACAAAATCCTTTACTGGACATTCGGTCCAGTAAAAAATAGATTTTTACCAGACCGAATGATATGTTACTGGACCAAAAAAATATTGAAACATTAAAACACATTCACATCTCTGTTGCTTTTCGTTTGTGGACATATCTAACATATATGCTTTCCTGCTCATCACCAGCTATGTCTGTTGACCCGTCCATGATAAAACTGAAAAAGCTAGCATCGTTTATTTTTTCATCCATTTCGTGATGCGTACAATCAGCAATGCATTCGATAATGCCAGCTTTGTCATTAATGTAGGTTTCACCTATTTCTAGGCCTTTGGCCTTGTCCAGTTGTGTGATCCAGGTATAATCAGTGATAGTAATATAAACTTCCCATGATAGTTCACACACACGTCGCATGTCATCATTTTCTTATCTTTTATCATATAACAGCCAATCTCTTCCTATCGCTTTCCCACACCATCGATTAATTTGGTACACGCGTATATAAGATAGCCATAGGCAGGGATATTAGGGTTAGGCATAGTGTGTGGTACTGACGTACCCGTAGCCTCTGCGTAATTAGTTGGTGTAATGTTACCTGACACACGGTCTGGTAAAGCCAAATTTCTTGTCGGACTCGTGCAAAAATCACCGGTTTTGTCCGACGGTCCGACGCTTTTGGCGAAGACTGTAGTAGTGCCGAGTGTCAAGCATTAATAAGTTGAGAAAGTATCAGTGTATGATGTATCCTTGCGTTATTCCCAGCAAAACATTAGTAGCTGGTTTATTAGTTGGTTGCTTAATTGTTAGTGCTACTCAACGTTCTTAACATATCCAGGTATTAGTAAAAGAATTCAGCAATGGTATAATCTTCCAAGCATAATTGTAGTGTTAATTAGTGATGGGAATCGGCTGGAATTTCATAATCGATTATCGGTTTCCCTTAACCGATCGATTATCGATCATAATCGGATAATCGGTTAATAATAGCATAGATTTAATTTAATCTTACTTTGTATATATACAATTATACATAGCATTCAATATTATCATGTTTTATGATCATGTAGGCCTATTAACTCTGTGAAGGTTGCTGTATGTATATCAATGTCTGTTCCTATACAGTATTTAATCAATTTAAAAAGAAATGGTTTAAATGCCTTTATTAAAACATTAAAAGTTTTAAACAAACATGATCAAGACATGTTCTTTATTATAGTAAGTAAGTTGTTTGTGTTCTAATAGTGTAGGCTGTGTAGCCGAGTTAATGTCCTGCCAATGGAATATCCTCTCCAACATAATGTAACAAACAATACGGAGAGTAGAATCTCATCTACGGATAACATCTGTGGGACAGTGTCAAACCAAAACAAAGACACTGTCCAATTTGTCCATGTCTATAAGTACACTAGTTCCGCTCTGCAATCAGACAGGACCTATGTTAACAGTGATTCATGAAGGTATCCTCTGGACTACACACTGATGCACTTCTACTTCGCTACCAATACATGTCCATGTTGCGATTTAATATTTTAAAATAAAAAATAATCGATTATAATCGATCATCGGGACATCACTAACTAGTGTTAAAATAGCATGAAATACATACTTGTATGTTATTCACTGTTTGTGTACATCAAACAGCTGGTGATCAGTTTGTGGTGTGTGTATAATGGCTTTCACCCTTGTCATCTTTATAAATTATATAAGTGCCTTCTAATGAAGACTGATTTACATTTTAAAATGGAATTTTGTTTGAACTGTCATGTCCTGATAACTTTTTTTCTTGATTTAACATCTATTGTGACTAATTCAGTGCATTCAATTACATGCTCCTGTAGACCAGGGGCCCGTTGTCAGAAACAAAATTAGTCTTAACATTAGTCTTAACATTAACTTCTACTCGTTAACCGTTGACAGAAACGTCGTAATGTTACGAGAACGAAAAATCCTCGCAAATATTCTCTTAACATTACGAGAGCCCAGACCCTCTCGTAACTTTAATATTAAGTTGAAAATAACACATTTACACTACGAATTACAATTATAGTGATATTATATTTTATAATAATGAATAAAATGTGTGTTTTTCTTGAAAAACACGTCAAAATCATTAATTATCTACCGCTAATAAAACAAAACAATACATTTACAAATGGCGTATGGCATTTGTTCTCTTGTTTTAAAGGAATGCCACGCTTGTCAGTTGTCACGACTCTCGCGTCTCGCGTTACAGTGTGAGAATTTGTCTTGTTGTGCAGAATAAATTCATGACCACGTCGTTTTTCATCAAATATTATTTATATGTGGTTAGCCATCATAATATGCATAAATTACTGTGATGTACAATAAATGTGTATTAATTTGAATTTTGTGATCGATTCTCATCCAATCAGCAGCCTTGTGATGAAGTTCCTGTTATCGTAAGTTTTCTAATAGCTGCGATGTGTTTCTGTCAACGCTACTCTCGTAACATTAACATTAGTCGTAAGTGTTATCTTAGCATTAACATTAGCATTAACTTTACGATGTTTCTGACAACGGGCCCCAGTATAATAAAAACAAACTTCAGTTGCAATAAAATGTATGCAGGCACGTGCATGCGTGCGTGCGTGCGTGCGCAACTTTGGATATATTGAATCTTCACTAATCTTTCACCAATGATTTCATTATTGTTGAAATGGAGGCACTAGGTTTTCGTATTTGAAGATGTTGTCACCTGCCCTTACACAGTTTGCAGGAACTGCTATAATAAACAGTATGATGTCAGCTATTTGTGTTTGTTACATATTAGCTGGCTGGTGAGCCAAGTTCCATACTGTGTAAAATGTATGTCATCAGTAATGATGTTATTTTGTATACAGGGCTCCCTCTGGATGTTCTAAAGTTTGCGCCAAGACTTGAGGCGCCAAAGTTATTGTTTAGCCACCAATGAAAAACTATAACCACCGTTCACTTTATCGTATGTGCTAAGCAGGGCATAAACAGGTGATGGGTATGGGAAAAGAGGTGTACAAACATATTTTACGGCACGACATTGCAATTTGACGATTTCATTGTTCAAACGTAACTTTGTGAACAGTTAAATCATTCGCCATTTTGTATTCGCCACTTAGCGTAATTATATCGCCACTGTTATTTATTTTTGTCGCATTTTGCAAAGGTGGCGAAAGCCAGCGGTAGCCCTGTATATATATATATATATATATATACCTGTTTAGTTGATGCAGGCTGTAAATGCTAAGTAACTGCTGTTGCCAGCATGCATATAACTGTGTATTAACTGTTATAGTCTGCTATTAGCAGTAGATGCTGTGCTCGATCCAGTTCATATTGCTGTCTGTAGAATCCTACTGGAAATGGAAATTATATATATACATAGAGGTAGTGTTTGTTTTAACATAATTTGGCTAACATTGCAGGTGGTGGAAAACGGAAGGGAAAAAGCAAGAAATGGAAACAGATACTTAAATTTCCACACTTTTCTCAGTGTCAAGATATAAGGAACAAAATAGGTGAGTCTTTATATATGTACTGTATGTTCTGAATTGCAAAGTATAAATCAGACAGCAAAAGTTACTATTATCAGAATTTAATGCTATTAGAAAGTCACTGGAAACTATTGAATATGTCAGAGTTCTACATTAGTAAAGTCGTCACTGAAACTGTCTGGTATTGTTTGGTTCTGAAGAAATACCAACAAGGTAGTGGTGTCTGTATAATATCCAGGTGTGAGTGTGTGCCTGTATATATGTGCACGTGCGTACGTGTGTGTGTGTGTCACACACTCGCACACGGGCACTCACACACAGGCACGCAGACACGCACGTATGGGTACATATATTCACATGAACAAAATTCAGTAAAATTTGAGCAAGATTATTTGCATAATTCTGTTCGTATACACCTTTTTGAAGGTCTTACTTGTTACCCATCCACTTCGCGCCTTATGGCGCATATAGGGCCAACCCTCTTGGTTGGTTTTTGAAGGTGCTGTAACAGCAATTCAAAAGCAAAGAAACAGGGCTTCTCTCCATTCCGATTCAGGATTTCCTATTTTGTTTAGCCAGATGAAATGTTATGGAGTTAAAAATCTTCGTTTGAACAGCTATGGAATTGTACTGTTGAAAACTATGGGTATCGCCTGAAATGCTCTATAGCTTCTTGTCTGCCTTTAGCTGTATGTTATGTAATGAATCAGAGGAATCGATCTAATTATACATCTGGTATGCTTGTAACATAATTTTAATACATAAATCATTTAAATGTGTGGACATTTTAGTATTTAACGTTTACATTTCATGTAATATAATTGTAAAATGACATGTGTCCAAAACTCAAATATGCTAGTTTTTCCTTTGACTTACTCATGCAGTAGGCGGCTATATTTTTACCTATTTTATGATTTTGAAATAGCATGTAAGCATTGGATATACAGGACATTGGGGTTGAATATTTGGCACACGACTGAATTTATGTCCAGTTATATGCTGTATAAAATCACGAAAGTTTTCGGTTATTTTCAAATGTTGTACCCATGTTTTAATAAAAATGCAAAGTAATGTTTGAGAATCACTGGCAATATTCTAGATGTGCACGCCAGTATGCAATCGAATAGCATATGCTCGTGACAAGGGAAAAAATGCCAGGTTGAGGCATCAAATCAGGTTGTCCGCAACAATTTCTGGTTGTCCCAAAAAATATCCCCAAATATCCTATTTTCAATCACATAATAATATGGTATAACTAGAGCACTCGGAGAGCACAGACCTCCGCCAAGGCAGCTGAATTCTCTCCATGCGAAATTTTTTATTAATTAATTAATTAATTAAGTGGAAAAATTAATTAATTAATTAAATAATTAATTGGATCCGGATCACCACCAAAATCTCATCAATTCTAAGTTAGCCCATTTCTGACGCATCCTGAAAATTTTATGACAATCCGTCCATAACTTTTTCAGTTAGGCTTAACCTGTATGATACAGGCGGTTCCGGCGCGGCGGCGGCGGCGGGCCAATCAGCCAATCAGCGAGCATACACAAACCCACAAACCAACACTCAAACACACGCCGGTGAAAACATAACCTCCGCCAAGCCCCTGGCGGAGGTAATAATATCATGTAATAATAATATCAGAAAACACCCAAAAACAGTGGCATAGACAGGATTTTTTAACAAGGGGGGCCAAAAACAGCGAACTGCGCAAAATAGTGGACGACTTAATATTTTAATGGCTCCACCGCCTCCCTCTCCACACCCTACGGCTCCTCTACCTCTCAGCTCTGCAATCTTTGTTTTGGGTGCCATGCGAAAAGGCGACATTTTTGTTCATTGTTCTCTGCTCCCAAGATATGCAATTGTTCAGTGGCGGATCTAGGATTCCAAGGAGGGGGTGTGAAAAACAGGCGGGGGGAGGTATGGGGGTCCTCCCCTTCGAAATTTTGAAAATGTAGATCGCAGGAGATGGTATTTGTGGAACTTTTGAGTACATGTACAGCCTTCATTCTGACTACGACAATTCTCTTTTTTTTTACTCTCGGATCAACATGGATCCCCACTCCCCCCCTCCACTGCCCAAAAACATACAGTTACTGTAGGAGCGATATCATTAAATTTATTTTATTTCAACCTGTAAACTTAATACTTTGCATGAATCAGGACGGTCCTCGTGACTAGTTTTGCATGAGTCTTGACATTAGCAAAAATTTTTGGTTTATAAAAATGCAAGATATCGGGTTTCAGGGTATTCACTCATACGTAATGAATCATACTGCAATAATATTATTATATATATCAATTGGTTCACTTATGATCAGATCATTCAGATGTATAATAATATTATTGCAGTGTGACACTGACTCATATGACTGGATACTAAATCACATTGGCTACAATTCTTGCTATATACCCATTAAATAAAAATTGAACTGCAACTGAATATATGATGCAAAATGTATTCCAGGTCTCATTGAATCAATAGGCGCGTTGACACTGGCGGGAATTAGCGGGATGCAAATCCCGGTTTTTGCATCGCGATTGAAATACCGAGATTATTACGTTAGAAGTGTGAACGCAAAAATCTCACTAAGTATCGCGATCAGTATCGCGCTCCAAATCGCACTTTTGACTGCGATTATTTGGAATTAGCGCGATTATTTGCACCTCGGCGTGTGTGTGAACGCTCGCGCAAATAATCCCGGTATTTTCTATCCCATCATTCCAAGCGATCGTATCAACATCCGGCAGTGAGCATGCGCAGTTCGATAATTAGAATTATCCCGCTCGGCGATTAGCGAGATATTTCCGCCTGTGTGAACAACGACACAATTATCTCGGTATTTCCATCGCGATTAGCATCGCGGTTTTTCTTGTGTGTGAACACGCCTATTGCCAATGGAAGACAGAACTTTGTCTAGAATCCAAACCTAAGCTCCTTTAATCATTGTCATTTGAATAGAATCCGTTTTGTATAAAATAATAAAATTTTCTTCTCAACTCTAAGAAGTCGGTTTCAAAATTGATATCATTCTTAACAACTGGAACAGCTATACTTACTGACTCACTGCATGGTTTATTTTTAATTTTTAATAAGTTTAAAATGGTTTGACATGGCTAGCTATAGAATACCTCTATTATCGCTGACACACTCGGTCCAGTTAGTCAATGTTTACCTCTCAGGCAGATTCGATTACATCACTGCCACAACAAATCTACCAGCAAAAAAGTCATTTGTCTCTTCAGAAAAAACGTTTGTAGTGATCGATAAGTAGTTACCTGTTTACTCGCCGATGAAACTTGTCCACACAGTCAAATTTGTTGTCGCTACGAACGTGAGTTGTGATACGCATACTTATTGGCCAAAGCACCTATATTACACGGCACTGCTGACCAATGAGAAGCTGCGAAACAACACTAGCTATGGACGCAATGCAGGCCAATCGACAGCCGAAAGAAATTCAATTCGCAGTCAGAAAAAAATAAATAAAGTGCATTTTTCGTCACATTTTTTTTGGTTGTCCACCGGACAATGTCTCAGACTGGTTAGGTTGTCCGGCGAAAATTCTGGTTATCTCGGACAACGCTTATTTCGAGCACTGCATATATCAATATTTAAAGCATGTTGCACGAAACCATAGATAAAACCATGATAATATAACCAGGATAAAATAAAAAGGAATATATAGGGAGCTCAAATCAATGCAAACAAGTGGTGTGTATGAATCCATTGGGATTTTTTAATGAAAAATATAAATTTACACAAAATTATATTTTCACATTTTCTTGGTCTCATGTTTAGAAGGCATTGAATCAGTAAGTTGAATTAATATGGCAATTTGTGTTCAAATAGTGGTGACGATGGCTGAGAAGTTTGGTATGAGTACGTCTTTATTTATTAGCTCAGATTCAGCTTGTAGAATCGCATGAGTGTGCGTTCGTGCGTGCGTCCGGTCGTGCGTTCGTGCGTCAACAGTTGGGCACAAATCTTAACCCCTTGACGTACGGTCACGATATTCGGGACGTCGGGGGGGGGGATCGTCACAACGAGTTGGGGGGTCAAAGGTCAAAGGTCGAGAGGTGTAAAAGAAGGGGGAACATTCCCTCCTTAACTTAAGGTATAGGGAGGAAATGCAGAATTGCGGCACAAATCTAAACGGCTCGACCTAGGCTCGTGATCGCCATCACTGTGCCGAAATTGAAGGTCACAGGTCAAAGGTCAATGGGCACAGGGCAGATTTTTAGACATTTTCTGAGGACAATGGTCTGACGGAGCGATTGAAAAACTTTTTTGTTTCAGCAGTGACCTAGCATTTTTATGGCTTTTTTGAAAGGACCTGAATGTACTTTCTGCTGATATGCGAAGAGTAAGTGTCGGATAACCTTTTGACCCTCAAGACTGTTGACTGTTAACAAAGGACTGAACTGATTTTGCTATTGTGGATGTGAGGCTACAGTTGCACAGTTCAATTGCAAAGGCAATGTTTGTTGAACAAGGTTTAAGCTCCTTAAATCATATTATTTTCTAAAGCAGTCTGTATTAGCACCCTGAGTAGCACCCTGAATGCTCGCGTGGGTAGGCAAAAACATGGGGGCAACCCATTACGCATGCATGGGGGTGAACTGGCACTATTCTAATCATAATTATTGCCTGGCAACCTGCAATGCAGATGTTTTAACTCACAGCTGAGCGAAATTCTCGCCTGCCTGAATATACTTGGATTTCAGCAACTCAATGGAGTGAGGTTATCACGCACGAAGGGTGATGCCATCTTTGATTATTGATGAGACTTGCACGCGCCATCTCGCGGCAACTGCTTTTGCTATTAGAGCCCCCTCCCCCCACTCTCCCCCTGAGTCCCCCACCACCACCACTACGCATGCGCTCGACGCATATTCATGATAATATGTTAATATAGCGAAGTCATTAAAGTTACACAGCTGTATCTTTATTACTGTACTACCGGTATAGCAAAGCCTAGCTATCATAGAATTTAGATCTATATTAGTAGTATCCTAGACATATGCTTTGAGCGCGAACGCGGTGATGGGAGGGTGCTTTTCATTCGTTTGCCAGTGAGTTTAGCATCAGAACACCTGCCGTCAGGTGAGCGCTGTCGCTCTGCGGCACTTGTTTAGTTAAGTGTTAGTAATAATGTGTTTCTGCTCTTGTGTTAACAAGATTTACTGTGCGCAGGGGTTGAAATATGCGGTGGTCCGATGGTCCGGGGCCATCAAATAATCAGGAGAACCATCCGATTTTCAAAGTCAATGGTCCGACGGACCATTGAATATTTTGGTTCCATTTTACGGTAATTTTCTTTGAAGTTTCCACGTTCCATTATACTATTAAAGGGACAGTAGCCTCTAGGATTTTACTGCATACAACTGTACTTACTGTATAACAAATCGTCTATACCAACATGTATTTGTCACCAGATACTTAATTAATTATTTACACATCAACGCTACGAAATTTGAACGGCGCCATGACACCCGCGACCGTGCTGCCACCCTGAAAAAGTTGCGTATTTGCATTTTTATTTTGCAGTTAAATGACCGAGGGCTAATCACAAAAGTGCAATTATATTTATACTTAAATGCTATTTAACCGAACGATATTCATTTTAGGGCAAATTTATCCATATTATAACTGAAACTATATGTCGTTTATAAGATATTGCAATCCTTTTGCTTTTAAATGAATAAATAAGAAATACCCTCGGTCTGTAGCCCTTGGCTGGAAAGTGGTTTTGCGCAACTTCTCAGATCGTGCGCTTTGAGTGGCGCCACCGTCGTTGTAATCAAACTGTAGTCGTTAGTTTTAAAACATTAAAAAAAAATATTTCTAATGGTGATTGAACCATGAAACTTTTTATGTAGCGCAATTATAACCTAAGTTAGCTAAAAATAACCCTAGAACCTAGAGGCTACTGTTCCTTTAAAGTGAATAAACAATTACTGTATCGTTTGATACATACATATATATATATATTCATTGTAATGGTGAAGGATTGAACCATTTTATCACCATGTAAAATATATTTCTTACGCTTGCACGCCGCATTACTTTTAGAGAACAATTTGAAATTGAGGAGGACCATCTAAATTTCAAACTAGATGGTCCTGTGGACCATCTCTTTTTTTCTCCTTATTTCTACCTTTGTGCGCGGTAACGAATATTAAAATAAAAATGAGAGTGCTGATTTGAGTGAGTTGACGATATCACAGTAGAAACTGTACAGCAGTCAACTAAAGAAAACGTCTACAATAATCTTTATATATATATCTATATAGAATTGTCATAAGTAGTGGCAGCTACTGTGCTATCTACCTTTCTACACATCATTTCGACATTCATGCCATGCGTGCGCGGGCCACGGAAGCTGCAGGTCAGATAACCATTACTGGTCATGTCTTGGTTGTGGGGTGTGAATGTGGGTTAAAGAGCAACGAAGTCTTATCAGTTTAGGTAGCCAGCGTATTGGATCGATGAAGCAGCGCATTCCTAGTTAGGGTTGCGGCAGGGATAAGTGCAGTTTTATAGAAGTAGTGCTGGCTGAACCCATTTGGCTAAAAGTAAACAGTAGTGTAAGCAGGCTAGACCGCGAGTAGCACAGCTGTTGCTCATGTGCTCACACTTACATCTCATACATCTTACTGCCTGCTAAATTACAGCCATCACCATGCCATATTTGCTGTCACTAATAAATAACTTGTTCATCGTAAACTAAAGCTACACTGTCAATCTCATACTAGTACTGTACGTCTCAGCTGGTAGCAGTAATCGCTGTGAAGATAGTAGTCACTACCATGTATCTATGGCTCATAAAACTAGAGGGTTTTGGGTTGGGACCCCATGAACCGTTTAGCTTACCCTTTCCTCGTAATGATGTTGTATATATATATATATATATATATATATATATATATATATATATCGCAAGTAGATAATAGGGAGTAGTCCCTATTATCTACTTCTGATATATATATATATATATTTGACAGGCTTACTCGTAACTGGAGCTGTAATTGTAAGGTCATTTCTGGGTGCAAAGCTGCGTGTTATATATGACTCATCAACTCCAGTAGTTACTTACTCTGGCTTTTTTTTTCAATATCAAGATTCTGTAGGCTTTATATTGTTTATTCGACGTTACAGTATGATAAGGTACTGTATGTTCATAGATTTAGTTGTCACATTGATGCCTGCTTCGCAGAGTCTATCTATAGATAGGTGACACAGTTAATTAATGGGATTTGTGCTGTTAGTGTACACATATGGTAAAAAGAGATGAACATATATTGAAACAATTTGTACATAGATCTGAAGCACACGAGCGATTTTAAAATTAAATGTTTTCTAAATTTCATACAGTAAAATAAAGCAGTAACTAACGGGGAGCGCATTTCAGAAGATTTAAAGAGTGGTTGACTTGTTTTGTGTAAGCAAGTGATTTCTTAAGGTTTCAAGCTGTTATGAGGAACAATTAATTTGTTGATTTTGAATTAATATTTTACTGTTAACGTAAGCCTAAGAAGTGGTTTGCTTCTAGATGTGATTCATGTTTCAGTGATTCAGAAACGTTAATCTAGTTTAATGCACATTTTTAGATGAGGTAGGTTTAAATTATGCTGCATAAAAAGTTGTGGTTTAATATTTACTAGAAATGTTTTTGAGTTGTTTTAAAACCGTAGATGATTCAGATTGTATGTTTACAACAGCGGTGGTGCCACTATATGAGCATCCACTTTAAAAAAAGTTGTGCTACACAACAATCAACATTTCACCCATGTAGGTTACAGGCCGAGGGCATTTCTGATATTAAATTTGGAGAAGAATGTTTGCAATATTTCCTATATTTCACAAAATTTTGGTTTTACTAAGATTATGAATGCAGTGCTCGAAATAAGAAAAAAAATGTGGTTGTCCTGCGGACAACCCAGGCATCAAATCGGGTTGTCCGCAACAATTTCTGGTTGTCCCAAAAAAATATCCCCAAATCTCCTATTTTCAATCACATAATAATATGGTCAGAAAACACCCAAAAACAGTGTTGTAGCCAGGATTTTTTAACAAGGGGGGCCAAAAACAGCACACTGCGCAAAATAGTGGATGACTTAATATTTTAATGGCTCCTCCACCTCCCTCTCCACACCCTACGGCTCCTCTACCTTCTCTGCAATCTTTGTTTTGGGTGCCATGCGAAAAGGCGACATTTTTGTTCATTGTTCTCTGCTCCCAAGATATGTAATTGTTCAGTGGCGGATCTAGGATCTTTCGGGGGGTGAAAACAAGCGGGGGGTATGGGGGTTCTCCCCCACAAAATTTTGAAAATGTAGATGGCAGGAGATGGTATTTGCGGCACTTTTGAGTACAATTGAATGTATTTATCATAAACGATACAATTCACGCTTAATATAAGAATGTCGTTCAGCTAACTAATGGTTAGGTATAAGTATAATTACACTGTAATGATTACCTTCCAGTCTGTACCTGAAATGTAAACCCAACTTTATCAGGGGATGGGCAGCCCAGTTGTACGGCGTGGTGTTAGGTTCTCGTGTTGCTTTTGCTAAAACTATCGTTTTGTTTTCACAAGCTTTCTGCTCTTAACTATTCTGTCTACCAATATGAAGTCGAGCACTCGTGCTCAAGAGCCAGCTGCAAAACTTGCAAAAGTTACAAACCATGTTCACTCATGCATCGTCTGCTAAATATCTAGATCAGGTGAGGCACATTGAGGAAAACCATATCCGTTGGATACTCTTGATAGGCATGTTACTCTGATAATAGTTATATAATATATATTAGATAATTGGAGTGATCTCACGCACATAATTCTAATGCATTTTTTTTTTGTACTGTTAGTCTCACGAATTTAAAACGTACGTGAAAGAAACTGCCGTATTTCTGCTCGAATCTCTTATTAAAAACCTGGCAAAATAGTTAAACACGGGCGGTGCCTGACACATAATCAAGCGAAAGGGCAAGGCAGTAGCAGTATATGACACAGCGACTAGCGGTGGCAAGTCTTCCAAGACTACCACTGATCATATGAGGCATTATCTTAAACTGAGATACGGTGGTAAAACTAGAGATTCGTTTGCTAAAGCCTCATGGCTGGAAATTGAGGTATGCGCGTTGTGTCATGACCATGCGGTTTCCTGTACTAACGTCTGTACTTGACTTGGCGAAAGGTGGACGAAGTATAGCTGCCGAACTGCAAGGTGCACCAGTTGGTACGTGAGCTGCATTCACGTTTGGTGCTGAGCATATATAAACTAAAATGAGCATTTTATCACACAGAAAAACATTAGAGCAGCGCATATAAGGTCTGAGATCTGCTATCACAATTAAGGGTTAAAGTAGAGAGCGATTATAAGTAGTATTGCATGTTTCTGTAAGCTATGTAAACATGAATGGTAGAGAGTACATTCTTAAATAATATATGCCTGCGATAAATTATTATTTAATGTATAAGTTCAAGTTGAAATAATGATTTAATTTGTAAATTTATATCCAGTTTACACATGAAATCCAGGCTAGGATTTACTATATATATATATATAATATAATATAATATGTATAAAGTAACACAGTGTGAATATGGCAGTGGAAGTTATTCCGTAATAATGATACTAATCCACCGATTACCAAAGCATTTGCCCCACGAAGGCCCGATGATAACAGTACCTGTCCCCACATCATGACATAGACCTGTGATAATGCTCAAATTGCATGCCACATACTGTATTTGATTTATCTGTGAGCGAAGTGATTAGTGAGCATGCACTACCAGTGAACACTATAATTACATACGCAATGGATGTTGATCAGCCACCAACCACTTTGAAACTGTGGTGAAGGCAATCATGTGTACGTACTGAGAGAAACATGTTACAATAGCTGTTAACAAAAGTGGTCAAAAGTATGTTTTGCCTTTCATGTATATATATGCCTACACGCTAGTGGCATACATGTATATGATCACGTTAGGGTGCAGAGTACGGTGTTGTACATGGTCTACAGAAAAAAGAATTTTAGGAAATAATCGTTGTTCTCATACGTGCATTTAAAATGGAGTATGTATGGGTGTCGATATTTTTAGATAATATTCATTACATGCGCAAACTATAAATTTCTTAGCATAATCGTCCCTAATATTGCAAACAATGAATAATTATGATCAATAAATTAATATTTAGCGATCTCTTTTCTTTCTCACAAGTACGTAGTAGCGACAAGATACGTAGTAGTGGCAGTGTACTCTAGCTTCCATAGAAGATAGGCGATTCCTGTATTGATCAAGTGCGTTGAAATTTAATTATATACCAAATGCAATAATGTCTGATATCAATTTGCAGGCTGAATTTATCTAGGAGGGCCAAATCAGTGGGTTGATGTGTATCACATGCATGCATACGTCTCAGTGTTCATGAGACGCAGCTTCAGAGTGGTGCATGCACGCACGGTACAGCGTGGAAAGCATGTGAGGAACCGATTTGGTTTCCACACACACTGCAATGTAATGGATGTGCAAGTCCCAAGAGTCAGACAGAGAGAGGGGGAGGGAGAGGGAGAGAGGGGGAGATGGAGGAATTGACGTGGGAGGGGGAGAGAGGGGAGAGGGGGAGGAGGAGAGAGGGGAGAGGACGAGGAGGAGGGAGATCAAGTAGAGCGATTAGATAGATTACGTTTTGGTTATATATGCGTTACCTAGCAATTTTTACTCTGTTTATATATATGGTCAATTACTATGTTCAATATTAAATTGTGAATTCAGTGAAAAAATTGATAAAAATTGCCAGGTGTTTGTTTTCATTACCTGCTTATCGTTTTTAAATATTTGTCTACTGTGTACAAACGATATTACAAAGGACCATTTGTAAGCTTTGATGTGATAATGATAGGAATTGTCTTGCTTTAAATGATGTTTTTAGTTAAATTTTGTTTATTGCCCTATTGTCAGAAAAAGTAGATGCCACTTCATGTTGTTGGCCACATAATTACAATTTCACTTCATGTGACATGTTCAAAACCAATAAAACACACATAATCGCTGTGTAAAATAAAAAGTGCCAGTAAGTGATGTTAAAAACCGCATATATATACATACATATACATGTACGGTCAGCCTCGTCATGGCAGTTATTGAAGCTAAATAATTCGGTCATTGAGATATTACCAGACGTGTATTTGTTTATTCATGAAGCACGTGTAGTAGGGCAATTAATATAGGAAGTTTTATGATAGAACTTCAATATGAGATATGTCACAAATGAGTGCCAGAAAAAAACACGAAATTTCTTTCACGAGTTGGACTTGTAGTGGCTCTATATAGAACATTGCGGTTTGATAGAACATTGATATTCTTTAATAAAGATTTGACCAACTATCTTAGTTTTTGATACAATTATTACGCAGTAATTTCTTAAGAGCGACCTCAATATGAAGTGTTATTGACCAAGAAAATGTGTTTGCCAATAGTTGCAGCACAGGATGAGGGAAATATGCATTTCATACAGGTCAGTGATGCTCAAGTTGGTTTCCTGACACTGGAGGGCAATAACTATTTTATTATATATAGCTGCTAGCCTGCTGACCAAATTTTTATAACCAAAAATTGGCTTTCTGAAATCTATTATTAAATTCGAAGCATTTGCCATCTGAAAATTTGATTTCATAATAAACATTATTTCCATCAGGCAATATTTGCTACCATGCAAAATAAGTAAATGAAATGTTACACTTACAAAGACAAAATCGCTGAGCTCAGAGTCGGTTCAGCGACCACATATGCGTGAAGTTGGGTGCCATGCACCTCTACCTCAGTAGACTGGGTCTCCTACATGTAGCCCAGTAGCGTGCACGCGTACGTGATGGTATAGCGACGCTGATGCATGCAGCATTAGTGGTGTGTCCTGAATTCTCTGCTTCCCCGCGTTGCTGATGATCCCCGAACCCAAGCCAAGCGGGAAGACGTTGGTGTGAAAGGGGCGTGTGCTCCGCTTTATATTATTAGAGTCTTGATAATTATTGTTATTTTAGGTGCAAAGCAAGATGCCATATATATATATATATATAAGTGCATGCTCACTTATTTGGTTTCGTGTTTCACTGTGCGAAGTACGGCCTCTGTTGTCCTGCGTCTAAATAATTCACTGTGTTATTCATGGGAGAGAGAGAGAGAGAGAGAGAGAGAGAGAGAGAGAGAGAGAGAGAGAGAGAGAGAGAGAGAGAGAGAGAGAGAGAGAGAGAGAGAGAGAGAGAGGAGAGAAGAGAGAGAGAGAGAGAGAGAGAGAGAGAGAGAGAGAGAAGAGAGAGGAGAGAGAGAGGGGCGGGGACAGCAGACAGACAGACAGACAGACAGACAGACAGACAGACAGACAGACAGACAGACAGACAGTGAGAGAGAGAGAGAGCGAGAGAGCGAGAACGTTTCGTGTTTCTTGGGAAGAGAATAATATCATAATGTAAACTTTCTTCGATCCTCTGTCTTTATTAGTGTGATACAGAAATTGAGCACAATGCCTGCGGATGTTGTTTGATACAGTGAACATCGATGCGCATGCTTTAGCTCACGGAACTTTCAGTTGGCACGCATTCTTGATGGAGAGTTTATTAATTTGTTCTGTGGCTCGCAGCAATCTAGTACAGTAACAAATTACTAACAATGTTGGCCAGCCGATGTTGCATGGCGAGGTCCGAGATGGGTGCCTCTAACCGTGTCAGGCTGTTGTTCCGCAACATGTCATTGTGGCTCTCACACGCTTGTGGTGTGTGTACACAATACATGGGTAGAGAGAGCTACGAGGTGGGAAGGTTGAAACATCCAGTGGTAACGTCCCGCAAGGACGTTTGTGCTGCGATTTAGCAGCTCGGCAACTGGGCAAAATGTATGAGTTCGACTCGCAATATCTACTAATTGTATCCCCCTCGACGAAGTCGGCGGGGATACTATGGTTTCATGTCTCCCCAGCCGCCGCCGCCGCCGCTCGGTTCGCCGCAGAGAATTTCCCTTCGGCTCTATAACTCGACCCCTAATTGACCTAGCGTGACCAAACTTGGTATACTAACACATCTTGGGGAGAAGGTGTGCAGAGTACCAAAACCAGGTCACTGCGACCTTTATTTGACCTTTACCTTGACCTTGATCATATTTCCCTTCTGCTCTCTAGTGTAGGATAGCGCAGGCTCCCGCACAAAGAAAATATATCGCCTCACACTATTCCCCAAATGCAATCACTAGAAACAACACACCTCTACGCTCTAAGCGATAAATAATAATAGAACGCCGCAGGTAATCACTATACACACGCCCGTAGCGTCCGAGTACACTAATGACTCGAGGGCTGATCTGCCATGAATATTCCCCAGGTATCACTCTCGGCTCTTACCCTTTTCGTAGCAAGTCCAGTTTTCGCCTAGCTCTCACATCCGATTCCAACTCTACTTCTCCGATCTACCCGTCGCCAACCTACCTTCACCCTGCCGAGCACCTTCATTACCGCAACTCTAAGGTACGACATTACTTGTATTCGATTACGCGACTCGCGGCGCGAGTGTTACGATGCGGAGAGATCTGTATAGTATCACATGAGTGTGTTTGACGCACGAAGAGTAGTTTTCATAACACTGTGTTTCTGTTATCTATTGACGCAACAACCTGACACTACCCTTAAGGCGACTACCTCGCACATGCCAAACCGAGAACCTGGTAACAGGAAGTGAAAGACTTCATTAGACTAACTCGGCCCATAATTGACCTAGAGCTACCACAGCCTACCAAACTTGGTATACTTACACATCTTGGGGAGAATGTGTGTCGCGTACCAAAACAAGGTCACTGCGGCTTTTATTTGACATTGACCTTGACCTTGATCATATTTCCCTTCCACTCTATAACTCGGCCCCTAATTGACCTAGCGCGACCAAACTTGGTATACTTACACATCTTGGGGAGAAGGTGTGTTGCGTACCAAAACCAGGCCACTGCGATCTTTATTTGACCTTTACTTTGACCTTGATCATATTTCCCTTCCGCTCTCTAACTCGGCCCCTAATTGACCTAGCGCGACCAAACTTCGTATATTTACACATCTTAGGGAGAACACGGGGGATACATGTAGTTGGCGACAACTGCCCTTTCTAGTTGTAATTGTAATTGTGCAAATACTAATTGTATGCCTACTACCAGATATATATGATACAATGGACGAGCACACTGTTTATAATGTGGGAGGAAGGTAATTTCATTACATCTCGACAGATGAAGAAATATAGGTGAAACACTATTTCTAGGATCCCACGCTATTTCGGGAATAGAAATCAATCTTATTCTTAAAAAAAGTTAACCTAACACTGTTGCATTATATTGTCGATATATATGTGTATCAGCCTAATGCTGCAATACTTTAGAACAAATGTCTTATGGCGAGCGATCTCACGGAGCATGTGGGCCGGGTATATTTATTGGCATAGCTTTTTAATTTATTTGCGATACTACACGATAATAAATTGCTAGCGTTACTGGCAATAAGTAACAGCATCAGCAAGCCACAAAAAGGAATGTGGTTGTTTCTGTAAGGCTATATGGCAGTGGTCGGCAGGGGGTCGGCTGGCGCACCCCCAACTAAATCTAACAGTGTGTTTGCAGCGTGCCTGCTTACAGACAAATAGACACTTAGCTAAGGAGTGGGACATGTGGACGTGGGCAGGGCATGCGTCCAGGTGGGCATATCTGCATGCTTCTGGTTAGCTACAGTGCTATGAGAGTACGCTTAGTTGTGTGTTTTCATACCACAGAGTATTGACATGGGCAGTGACTTGGCTGGGATGTGACGTAAGGCTTGGGTGAGCCTAGCGTGCTGGGGATCATGCAACCATGTAACCATCTAAGACGTGTATAGTGTGGGCGGGTAATCTGGAAATTTAAAGGGCAACAGATAAACTGCCAATACTTTGGCTCCCGCTCACAGGCACTTGGAGCGTTTCAATAAAATATAAAGCTAAGTAAATAAGAAATCTATTTACTACTTTATGTGTGAGTGTGCATAGCGTGTAGCAGCGCAGCAGCGTATGTGCTGTTTGGCCTGTGTTTGCTGTCGTTGGAGCATTTGCAGCACGGCTTGTCGGCAATAATACTAGGTGAAGGAGAGTAGAGAAACATTAAACATTAGAAGACTTTGGTAGTAAATAGATGTCGTATTTATTTAGCATTATATTTTATTGAAACGCTCCAAGTGCCTGTGCTCCATTGGCAGCATTTCTGCGCGTGTCAACGTGCGATAAAGCCTGATCTCAACAATTGGGCTAGCATCCAAGATTCTTATGCTGTGTTTTCTTTTTTTTTCAGAAATAAATTACAAAAGTATATGTCAACAGCAACCCATAGGAATATTACTCTTTAGACAGTATTTAGAAACCATTGCAGCATGCAAAAAATATCTAGGATTTTTAGATGCAGTGGTAAGTATTTTTTTCTCTTGTTACAATAATTGTGACTTGTGTGCACCATGGTCCGTGTTTATTATTCCCTAGCCCATATTTATCGCTTGGATCCCCTATTTATTCACCGATGAACGACCACCGTTCAATAAAAAATTTGGGTACCACCGTACTAGCCATAAAATCGAGTAAGAGTATGTGCAGTAGATTTGCCACTAATAGTCGTCCAAGAAAGTCCATATAAATTGGAGAGATCGTATACTTGTTGCTAGTCACATGTTCTCTCCTACCATATGTTGCACGTGTTTGTGTGTTTTTGTTAACAATAGCCGCGTTCACACGTAGCAAGAAATCCGGTATTTAGTGTTCACACGAGCAAAATACGAGGCCCAAGAAATACGGTATCTATTCTAAACAGATCCGGTATTTCATGTAAATACGAGGCTTCCCAGACCCCGAATAATTTGCCGTGCTTGTTTTTCTTGGACCGCGCATTTCCTCGTGTGAACGCTAAATACCGGATTTCTGAAGCCGCGTATTTTATAGACTGGTCCGCGCTCGACAGTTCCAGTGTAATGCGAGTGGAACTGTCGAGCGCGGACAAGTCTACGTATTTTATCGGCAGTTGGTGCGCATTGCATTGTTTATTTTGCATTGTTTGCTTGATGCTCTCGCAGCTCGCAAATACCGTATTTCTGGAGCCGCGAATCAGTGTGTGAACGCTCGGCCGCGTATTTGTCTCAGATTCGGTATTTCGCAAATACCGTATTTCTGGAGCCGCGAATCAGTGTGTGAACGCTCGGCCGCGTATTTGTCTCAGATTCGGTATTTCGCAAATCCGGTATTTCAGAAATACGAGGTCTCGTGTGAACGAGGCTATAGATGCGTTTTCGTTTATGTACTTTTGGACGCAGGCGCGTATGGGGATTACCGCAGAGGTGTCCAACCTTTCTTTGTCCGCGTTGCAATTATGTTTGCATCTGTGTATGAGTATATGTGATAGATACATGTATAATAGTGATAGAGTAATCTAATTCTCTGTTTGGTTCAAGTACATACTACTTACTACAACTTGACTAATGTGTACGTGCTTGCATAAACAAGTTGGAGGATAGTTGCGTTGAAAACAATCGTTATCGGATTGCTGTAGTACTGCTTGTAATGAAAGCATGTGTATCACTTCGTAATTTGTTAAACACTGCAACTATCCTATATATATATATATATATATATACATATATACGTGTTGATATGTTACTTTAAAATTTGAACAGCACTGTTTATCCTTCAGATGTAAGCTTGCTCTAGCGTTTGTAACTGTGCATTAAAAGCAATATGAATTGATTTTTGCAAGGTGGATTATGAAGTCACACCAGATGAGAAGCGACTCCATGTGGCAAAAGAAATATACAACACATACCTCCTGCCAGATGTATGTATGAGCAATGCCGCACATTCTCGTAGCAAAACACATTCATACATTTACTCCCCTCTCCTCCTCTCCTCCTCTCCCTCTCCCTATCCATCTCTCTCTCACTCTCACTCTCTCTCTCTCTCTCTCTCTCTCTCTCTCTCTCTCTCTCTCTCTCTCACTCTCACTCTCACTCTCACTCTCACTCTCACTCTCACTCTCTCTCTCGTCCTCTCCCTCTCCCTCTCTCTATTTTCCTCTCTCTCTTTCTCCCTCTTTCCCTCACTCACTGTCTCTGTCTCACACTCTCTCTCTTTATCTCTCTCTCTCTATCTTTCTCTCTCTCTTTCTCAATCTCTCTTCCCTCTCTCCCTCTATTTATCTCCCTCCCACTTTGCCGTTGTGATTCTATAAATAGATATGCTGATACTGTAGCTTTATATATTTCAGAAAGATGACTGTATTATGGAAATCGGGGATGACTGCGATGCAGTTTCGGAACGCTGCAGGCAAGTTGTGGAGGCTGCGCAGACACCTAGCAAAGAGATCTTTGAAGAATGTTCACTGTAAGTGTCAGCAATGTGTTTCATTAGGATGTCATCAGTTCTCATTGTTTATTCATATGGTAGTGAGAATGTGCGTACAGTAGGGATTTCGGATTGGAACTAAGAATAAAGGTTGTTGAAATAATGGAGTTTAGCTGTGGAAAACGAAGCACCTACACAAACATATGCTCGTGATTTTTTCCCCATTTTTCACTTTTCATCATGGATTTTATCGTTTGTTTATTTGTATGTGCCCTGCTTGCTCGTGTGGCATTTGCAGAATGGCCAGCAGCCAGTAAGAAGCAGCTAAGACATGCCATCATATCACAGGCACAGAAGTAGAAGATATAAATCCAGTTTTAAAATGGAGACATGGTTCTATTATTTATGGGTGTGCATTGACAGATCATACATGAGTATGTTTTGATAAGTTGACATTAGATTTTCTTTGTATGGCTGACTAGTGCACAAAATGACACTTTCTTATTTTCAAACGCTTCAGGTTTTCACCATTTTTGCTGTTGACAGTGACTGTTTGCTGTATGTGAAATGTTGAAATTAGATTTATTGAGAAGAGTAATCCAGAAAAATTTACTGTTCTCTCGTAATTAACAAGTTTTTTTGCATACTAACAATTCGTAAATAGCAAAAATAACTCACTGGACGTGGCAATTAGCTAGGTGGAGCCGTAACCACATGGAGATTGTGCTCAAGTAAGCACGTACGTGTCGGGGAACTGTGCTCGGCTCTCCATGAGAAATTTTCTGTGGAAATTGATAGACCGTCTGTGCAGGTGAACTGCGGCTGGGTTTCCCTTTGAGCAGAAACGTAACAACGTCGCATACGATATGAAAAGGCTTTCAGAGAAGGTTTCGTAATGCCTTGATGAAATATCGTGGTGAATTCCTCATGGAATTGCAAATCAGTAACGTCTACACATCAGAAGTCAGTTATATTCCACAGAGTTATTCAGGCAGGATATGCCGAAACTGCTCAAACGTGTGCAGCGCATTGTACTGTGCATTGTATGGGTGGCTCTTATTTTGCTGTGAAGGTAGATCTATCATATATCTGATCCTCGTGCAGAGATGCCAACCACTACGATTTATCCGTATTTTATACGAATTTCGTTTGCATTTTGACCACTACGACCAGTTTGCATACAACTACGATTTTTATTACGATCGAAAAAAAATTATTTTGATGATATTTCAAGTGTTTTCTTTCAGTGTTACATTGATATAACATGATTGAAAATAACTACATGTATTTAGCAGCAAATATCAGTGTGAACTTATTGCCAGTTTGGGTCCCAGAATGCAGGAAATTGCATCTCGGAATCAAAAATTTTCCGAGGTGGGGGGCATGCCCCGAACCCCTTCTAGCATACTCGAGTCACTGCGTGACCCTCGGACTACAGATTTCGGACATCCTCACTACAGTTTGCTCAGAAAAGTGTTGGCACCTCTGCTCGTGTAGATGCTCGGTGACACCCATGCTATCACTCACTATCTTGTAGCATATCTGGAATGCTGCATGCTCTTATGGCCATGTCGTCTTGCCACTAGAGGGGTGTTGTTGTGATACACATGGGGTTGCTGAACTGACATACATAGGGATGATTCATTGATACCTTGAGGGATGCTGTGCGAAGTGGGCGGACGTATATAATGAACCTGACTTGATTCTTAAGGGGTTATACTCAGACCCACGTGTGATGCCCTGAGACACGCTGTAATGACGTAGGCTAGGATGCTGTATCAGTGTAGTACAGCTAGATATTTGGCTGCTTTTAAATACTTGGATGCTGTGCTCACACACGTGAATGCTGTATTAACACACGTGGATGCTGTATTAACACACGTGGATGCTGTATTAACACACGTGGATGCTGTACTAACACACGTGAATGCTGTATTAACACACGTGGATGCTGTATTATGTGGATGCTGTGTTAACACGTGGATGCTGTACTAACACACGTGGATGCTGTATTAACACACGTGGATGCTGTTACTAAACACACTGTGAAATTGCCTGTTATTAACACACGGTGGATGCTGTATTATGTGGGATGCTTTTGTATACACGTGAGATTGCGTGTACTTAACACCGTGGATGCTGGTATTAACACATGTTGGATACTGCTTATTAACACATGTGTGAATTTGATGTACTAACACGTGGATGCTGTGCTCACACACGAGATGCTGTGCCTCACACAGTGTGGATACTTGTATTAACACACGTGGATTTGTATTAACCACACGTGGATTGCTGTTGTACTAACACAGGTGGATGCTGTATTTAACATGTGGATGATGTACTAACACGTGGATGCTGTACTAACACACGTGGGTTCTGTACTAACACGTGGATGCTGTATTAACACACGTGGATGCTGTATTAACACATGTGGATACTGTATTAACACACGTGGATTGCTGTATTAAAACACATTGTGGGATACTGTATTAACCACATGTGGATAATGTACTTTAACACGTGGCGATGCTGTAGCTCACACACGGATGCTGGTGCTACACACGGTGGATACTGTATTAAAACACCCACGTGGATGCTGTATTAAACACACTGTGGATGTGACTAACACAGGTGATGCTGTATTAACATTGTGGTGATGTCACTAACACGTGGATGCTATGTACTAAACACACGTGGGGTCTGTACTACACGTGGATGCCTTGTACTTAACACACCGTGATGCTGTTTAACACATGTGGATACTGTATTAACACACGTGGATGCTGTATTAACACACACGTGGATGCTGTACTAACACAGGTGGATGCTGTATTAACATGTGGATGATGTACTAACACGTGGATGCTGTACTAACACACGTGGGTTCTGTATTGAACACACCGTGGGATGCTGTTACTAACAACAGTGTGGATGCTTATTAACATGTGGATGAATGTACTAACACTGTTGATGCTGTATTAACACCTGGATGCTGTATTAAACACTGTGGATACGATGTATTAACACATGTGGATGCTGTACTAACACACTATGGATGCTGTATAACACTGTGGATGCTGTCATTAAACACATGTGGATACTGTATTAACAATTGGTGGATGATGTACTAACAGTGGATGCTGTACTCACACACGAGATGCTGTGCTCACACAGCGTGGAATACTGTATTTAACACACCGTGGGATGCTGTATTAACACACGTGGATGCTGTACTAACACAGGTGTATGCTGTATTAACACACGTGGATGCTGTACTAACACAGGTGTATGCTGTACTAACAGTGTGGATGCGTGTACTAACAAGGGTGCTGTATTAATATGTGAGATAATGTTTTACTAACACGTGGATGCTGTATTAACACACGTGGATGCTGTATTAACACATGTGGATACTGTATTAACACACGTGGATGCTGTATTAACACATGTGGATACTGTATTAACACATGTGGATAATGTACTAACACGTGGATGCTGTGCTCACACACGGATGCTGTGCTCACACACGTGGATGATGTATTAACACACGTGGATGATGTATTAACACACGTGGATGATGTATTAACACACGTGGATGCTGTACTAACACGTGAATGCTGTACTCACACACGGATGCTGTGCTCACACAGGTGGATACTGTACTAACACACGTGGATGCTGTACTAACTTAAGTTGCATGAGTGATGATCTTGCTAATCTATATGGTTAGCACTGTTGCTAACCAAGTTATACACTGATGGTGCATTTTCACGAGTATAATTTCTCAACATTGTGTAAATGTATCTGAAGAAGGAATGTTTATAAAACATGACTCAATCAATCCAATTATACAGGGTGATCGGTCCCAGAGGTCCTTGCTTAGAACAAAACCTAGATATAAGCCGAGACTTTTCAGTGAGTTCATTGAATTCCAATCCTTTTTGTTCTGTGGTTACGTTAATTCTTTTCGACCAACAACCCCGACATGCTTCCCGATTACAATCGTTACAGTTTGTTCCAATCATTGCCAAGATGTTATTTTAGAGCTGGAAATGAGACCAAAATGATCGGGTAGAACTGTCTGGAAAATCACGTCAGATGACGATTGTTTGTCAGTTTGACGTTGATGTCAGTTTCCTTACATGGAGTAGACTAACTGAAGCTAATATATTTATAGAATACCATGTCTCATATTATAAGTTATTTATTTCGTCATAAAATTCATACCTTCACAAAAATGAAACGCCGCCAGTTTGTCAATCAACTTTGCTTACTGTTTGGCTTGCACAGTACAGCATGCGCATCTGCTCGTCGTACAATTGAAGCACGCTCTTTTATGGCGAGATACCAAGAAAAATTATTTTAGTGCAATTTTTATTGCAAGACATTTATTTTGCCGACCTTCATTGCATGACCTTTTTTCGTAATAATAAAATTTTCAGCGCATCAACGTCTTACAATATCGTTTGATACAGAAAAATACCTTCTTTGAAATTAAAGGGGTTGAATGACCTTTCATTGTGATTATAAACATTGAGTGAACATGAAGCTTTGATGTAAAATTTTCAAGTAATCACGTGAGGGCTCATATCCATCGCCCTAGAAGCCAGTGACATGTTAGCAACCTACAATTAAGTCATTGTCACGCGCCCATTTTGCTCATTACATACAGTAGCTGCACCGTATACCTATTTCTGTTAATATGACAACAATGCCTCGATAGATCAGCGATCCACGTGTGATTAGTGTCGCATTCCAAGGCACATTCATTATTCCGATTGCTAGCTCGGTCACAAAAATGATCATCATATGAAGTGGGAATTAATACATGCAGTATAATTACGGTGGCATGCATTACGGATACATGGCATGCTCGTCTATGTCCCTCGTAGACACGATGTGCGGCACGCAGCATTGAAAGCAAGGAGGGGAGACGGAGGTGCTTTTTACCGTGCACGGCAGACTTTTCATGTCTGCATGATGTAAATAACCGGGAGCCAGTTTTCCATCAGCGTCGGCAGGTTGTAGTAAACAGAAGCGCGTACATTTTCCCACGTACTATAGCCTCGGAAGCTTGCCAATCGTTTTGCCGTGTGCATTCTTAGAGCTTTACTCAGCGTGCATGATCGGCTGTGTACAGTTTACTGAGTTGTTTATTGTCATTGTATCTGATATTACTCTATGAAGCAGTTGGCGGCCTGGTTTTTAGAGGGCGTCCAGCTGGCTTTTAAGGCCTATCATGAGCTGAGCACGCGTTAAAAGGAATCATTCTTGAGATGGCACGAAAGTGTTTGATGGATGTTGGGACGTACATTGCATTGGTTGGCACAGACGTTTATCTTTCTTACTGTACGGCGCATTACCACCTATTCGCCACGGTTTCACACGTTCAGTATTAACCACTGCTCGTGCGATTGAGAATACAGTGAAGCCATTGCTAATGTCAGAGCGGGAAAATGCGTTATTATTACTGAGGTGTCCCTATGTCGCGAGGTGTATGGTCACAGCTGGGCTCTTCGTCTGTGCGGTATCTGTGTGCGATCGCATTGTTACACTGATGCAGGGAAATTATTTATCAACTGGGATATTGTAAAGTGAGCATAATCACCCCTATCATCATCATCATCATCGTCATCGTCATCGTCATCGTCATCGTCATCATCATCATATGCACATCTTATCGGCCATGTAAAAGCAGCTTGCTGCCTGCAACGGGATCAATGTCTTCAAGCACAGCTTTTACTGTTACGTTTCCATGGCAACACTTTTAATTAAAAGTACTGTGTCGGCTATAATTCAAACAAAATGTATAATGTATTGTCTTCATGCCTTGCCATCAACACTGGATTATCAGTGAAAATCGAACAGAATGAAATATGATAGTCAACAATTAAATCAGGGACTTGCTAAATGGTTCATAATAAAGTTTGTGTTTGACCCAAGTGGCCGGACATGTAGCTGAGGTCAGCACAACACCGGGTGCAATACGTGTACGTTGTCCGGGACAAGAATGAGTTCATTATGTGACCCCACTGCAACAACCAAGGTACATGTCCCCAGGGTCAACACGGAGGTCTGTTCTCTTAAGTAACAGTCTGTCTCATCACCTAAGTCTGTGTGCGAACATAGGTACGCCTGTGACCAGGATCGACACAGTGTGGTCTGTAAATAATCCGAGTGTTTAGTAGGATTAAGCTCTCTACCAAGGATGTTTGCCTGTAATTAATAGGCTAATCACTAACTATTGATTTTTCATATAGCCATTTGTTTGCAGGGTCGGATTTAGGCACGGCCGGTTTAGAGAGTCGCATCATACTTGGTGATGTAAATAGTGTGTAATTTTCTTTTATGTTTTATAAGGTCTGGTTTACTTTATAAATCTATTCTCATTTGCATGAGCACTGTCCTTTAAAATCAGATAAAATATATTCACTTTTAGGTATTTAATTACGTACTGTATACATGAGCCCATATCAGACAGAAAGATTTTGTTGGTTGCTAACGACCTAGGCTTGTCATATAGTCCCAAAAAATACCAAATAGACGTCATGCACAATGCTCGCAATTATCCATGATTGGGGGATAATGAAAAACATAAATTATTAACGAAATAATTAAAATGACGATGATGAAGGTCAAAGTTGCTTGTAGTTGGAGATTGACTGAGTTAGGAAAATTTTGTCACGTTTACAGTTAAAATTTTTTTATTAAAAGATAATTTATAAAAAAGATTAAGTAAAGTTTGCCCCGCGCGTGCACGTACACAGGGTGTGGCATGAAAACCAATCTAGTGTTCATCGTTACACAGTCAGCCCTGAATGTTCGGGGAGACCAAGAAATTGTTATTGTGAGAACACATTAGCCAACAAAAAATGGAACCCATAGCAAAATATCAAGCACAACTTATTGTTTATTAGTAATTGAAACATCTTTTTAATTTTTGATTTCTTATCGTTGACGTTCCTCGTTTCTAGTTTCTAGACTCAATTAAGTCTAAGCAGTCTGAGCAGTCTAAGCAGATGGTACTTGAGAATGTTTTTGTACTCGTTGGGTGTTTTTCGACGACGAGAAGTTTCGTTATAGTTTAGTCTACAGTGTTCGCGTACCATTGCACTGTATGTCACGGTATGCACTATGTCACGGTATAGCGAAAGGACACTAATAAGGAACAGTAGCATCGACGTTACCGCGATAGTTTATTATTCACAGTAACAACCTTGCACCCGGTTAGTTTCGCGGCAGCTAGATACTAATATTAAATTGACACGGTTATGTTCCGATTGTCGCGGTCGATTAACGAGAACAGTGGAGAATAAAAAGAGCAGTCATTGTGAACTCTCCGAAAGGAACACACCGGGCGTATACTCATGTAACGCCGTCATACCTTTCTACCCATCATCCGTCTGTATTTGAGAGATGTGTTTAAAGCCAATGAAAGGCACTTAGAAAGCAAATTCCAATCGCCCATTCTATTTTTAAAAATATAGGTCATTTGTAGATGGTCTGACATGTGATGTTCTAGACGATCAAAGACTCTTGGAACGTTTTTGCGCAGGAGCAGTACGTTATATACAGTGTAAAGTGATAGCGGATAACTTGCATTGCTTTCAATGACTGTAGCACAGGGCTTTTTATAAAGAAAAATACAAGTATGCTATGTTACAAGCAGAGTGAGCTGTGAATCCTTAGAATCGATGGAATTAAATATTGTTTTGCTGACGGTTCAGCGTGCTTTCATTCTCGTAGAAAATGCGAAATGTCAGAAACTATGAGTCACTGATAACTTAATTGAGGCAAAAAATTTTGTTTGCGGTATACTAAAGACTTTAAGTGCAAGACTGAAAGTGTCATCACAAACCTAAGTAATACATTAGTTTGCCATGGATAAATATAATATCAGGAGGAAATCAACGCAAATGTGTTTAATTCACTCCTGGTAATAGCTATAATCACTTTTTCGTACTTTAAAAACTTGAAATGAACCCCCCCCCCCCCCCCCCCCC
>NW_014577181.1:349524-360364 GCF_000485595.1 Priapulus caudatus | reverse complement strand
ATCAACGCAAATGTGTTTAATTCACTCCTGTTAATAGCTATAATCACTTTTTCGTACTTTAAAAACTTGAAATGAACCCCCCCCCCCATACACACACGCACACAAAATATTTACTCTCCTGGCGTTGTCATTAGCTTAGAAGAGTCGATTAAAGCATCGTTTAATGAATGACTGAGATATGCCATTATGTAGAAATACATTGTCACCTAGTGGGCGTGTAAAATCTGTAGTATTGTCGCACATATTAATAATAATGCACTAGGTCTGAATATCTATCCAGAGGTCAAAACTATTTGTGTGAGTAGGTATTACGTCAGAATTTTTTCTGCCTAGAACTACGAATTAAATTGCCTGCGTGTGCGTGTGTGTATATATATGTCGAGCTACAGCTGGTGCAGCGATGGTTAGCGTGGCTCGATCGTGCATCTATTATGAATATGAAAATGTTGAATATATGTCAGTGTGGAAACGCAGGTTCTCACAAATTGCATTTAATGGAAATTTGCACCATGCAAGTACGTGGGTACGTAAATTTAGTAAAAAAGCTTGTTGAATAAGTATTGTACTATATCGTATATAGTTTATAACGAATAGTACTTTAACTTGGGAACTTGATTGATGAACTCATGGTCACGATTTACGTATATGAAACACTGATAAAGATAATGCCACGTTATCAGACACACAGAATACGAGAAATTGTGTGCGAAATCTGTTTGGTTTTGAAGTAACAGTCCGACCAGTCGCCCTGCTTTCTCTATACCAATGACAAGCATTTCAAGAATAGGTGGAATGTATGTATTGTAGTCCTTGTCATGTATGGCCGCTGTTCGTTGATTGCTAACATCGTATGTATATGTAACTTGATGCTGATTATAGGCGCGTGACATAGGATGCCACACTACGCTACAGCGTTCCATGCAGTTGCACACATTATATATGGACACATACATATTCGGCATCACTTTTTGTCGGCGATAATATTAGATTTAGCGACTACTATGCAGGCATGTAGGTGAGTACGCAGCGCTAAATTTGTGATGAAAAAATCTATTATTAGCATTTTTGCCAAGATCTGTTTTAACACATAAAAGCAAGCTCGCTGACTGGCAACGAATTGTGCTGACTGTTTAGTCAGCGGTTGTGCATATCCGACACCGCTCATTTGAGACTCGTGTGGCATGTCGTCATTAGCTGTAATGCGTTCTGGTGAGTGCACGCTATACGAGCCTGCAATTTATAAATATTCATACAGAATATCAGATTCTTTTCCTGCGCCACGTTGCTCAATCAATCTTGTCAAATTTTTGTGAAGCAACAGCTACAGAATGGCTGGAGTGGCCGTCCAGTGCATTGATAGCCACAGTATGTTAATGGGAAACAACTATCACAATTGATATTTTCATTATTTCTAGTTTAGATTGTCATCACTCGCAGTCTCACTGCGGTGTCTTGTTTTTCCGTACAAGAAAAAAATAATAGAATGAAATAAATGTGCCTCCGCGATTCTCTGTTCCCCACCATCTCCCCATCCGTCCCCCCTTCCTTCCTTCTCTCACTCTCTGTCTCTGTCGTCTATCTCTCTCTCCCTCCCCCCTCTCTCTCTCATTCGCTCTCTCTCTCTCTCTCTCCCTCTCTCTCGCTCTCTCTCACACTCTCTCTCTCTCCATGTGCGTATCTGCCCCCTGTCTCTTTCCCTCGCGTACACACACGCACGCACGCACGCACGCACACGCATATATATCGTGTCTTTCTCTCCCTTCTTTTTTTGCCCCTCCACATTCTTTCTTTTTCTCACATTCCATGCCCCCTTTCTCTTTTTTCACCTTCTGACTTCCTTTCTCCCTTATTTATTTTTCCCTTGTGTTTTTACTCTCTCGTCTCTATCTCTCACTCTCTCTTCCTGTCTCTTTTCCCTTTCATCTCTCTTTCTCTGACTTTTCAACTATCGCCCTCCTTTCCTTCCTCACCCTTTTGCCCCCTCTCTCTTTCTGCCTCGTTGACCCTCCACTTTCTCTATTTCCTCCCTCTCCCTCGCATGGTCTCTCTCTTCTCTCTTTTGTATCCATTATTTCTCTTTCCCTCTCGCTCGCTCGCTCTCTGCCTCCCTGCCTCTCTGTTGCACCAACCCTTCTCTCTCGTACTTTCCATCTCTCATCTCTTCCTCTATGTCTTTCTCCTCTCTCTCTCCTCTCTCTCCTCTCTCTCTCTTCTCCCTCCCTCCCTCCCTCCCTCCCTCTCCCTCTCCTCCCTTCCCTCCGCTCCCTCTCTCTCTCTCCTCTCTCTCTCTCTCTCTCTCTCTCTCTCTCTCTCTCTCTCTCTCTTTCGCTGGCTTTCATTCGCATGCACTATCTCGCTCTCTCTCGCTTTCTCTCGCTCGCTCGAGCGCTCTCTCACGCGCTCTTTCTCTCTTTCTCGCTCACCATCTTTCTAGCTGCATATGTCTCGCAAGTTGTACAGCGAAGGTAGTTCCAGAAAACATGCCGGCATTGATTTCTGCGTCCTGTAGCCGCGCCGCCGCTATTGCATGCGCTGGCTGTTCGTCGGTGGCAGCTCTCCCACACCTCTCTCTCTCGCTCTCTCTCTCTCTCTCTCTTTCTCGCCCGGCCGTATGGCAGATACTGCCGACGCTGCCACCACGCGATGACGACATCAGCTCACCGCTCACTTTCTTCTCGTCCTTATATTATGCAAAACAGCGCCGTTTGATAGCCTTCAATGGCTCATCGATTTTTGCGCGCCTAATGAAGCGTTTTCCATGGCCGCGCTCGTGTGGTCCCTGACTAGTGAGAAACGCTGAGCTGTTGATCGGCGCTATAGCGTCGCATTCGTGTAATATGTCCGCTCAGTCCTCGACGGTCCCGGCTTGTCCGTATATACTAGTCTACCTTGTTCTGCCAATGTTGGATGTATCTGTGCTTGCGTAGCTTGCACCGACTAGCAAGACTAGCCATACCCCGTGCACGGCAGTACACTGCAGTGACTGGGCAGTTAATTGCTTGGCATCGTATGTAGACATCTAAGCAGCCCTGAGCAAGATGTCACACTACTCTTCCCAGAATAGAAAGTGTGCATGCACGTAGTCGATCTGACAGTCTTCGAATTGACAAAGGACACGAATGTGGCCACTACATGTGGCCTGCACGTACATTATAGTTTATACTGTACGTGTTGGCTATGCATGTTATCAAGAGCTACTAAATACGTATATATATAATATACCAAAGGTATTTATTAGCTCTTGATGTTATAATTATGCTACGCCATAGATATTATGAGCTGTGATAGTTACGCACGCGGATTACGCCTACTAAATGTAATCCTTGTGCGAGAATGTGCTCTCAGCAGAGGGGGTAAAACTATATTTCCTACTATCGCCTCGATAAGCTCGCCATTATAACACAAGGTCACGTGTATCGCAGCTTCTTCATCTGCTTCTAATAATGCATTTCGGTAGTCAGTGGTGAACGGGTAGTAATGCTCAGAAGCCGATTATATGTTATAGTGATCTGATGTAGATGTAAGCCCAGCAACCATCAATAGATGAGTGAGTTGTTATTGAATGACCCACCATTTCTGTTGAAAGTCTGTACTGCTTGCCTTCCCATGACGTTCTATACTGCTATACTTTCACATGCTGGAAATAGACGTTTGATAAGTTAAGTTACTGAAATTGCGAAATAATGATTGCTTATGAAGACGAAGATCAAGGTTACGATAGAAAGGGTGCTGCCTGCGTCTCATTACAACATTAGTTGTATACAACTGTCACGACCACCTCTCATCGTGTTAGCATATCATTTCATCACGGCGATTAAGAAGGGTGTAAGCAAGTTTTTCGGTAAGAATTATGTTTCACACTTCATTATTATACGAATATACTAATGAATGTTGATGAGCATCGCATATCAGTAGATGCATTTCGTAGACAGACAATGGCGTTTAGTGTGTCACTAGAGCCGTCGTGCATGCATGGGGGTTCCTAGATTAATTTTTCAGTCGGTGTCAGGCAGAGATTTTACTGCTGTTATTTGGTAATTTTTATAATTATTAGTTTTATTATTACTAATGATGAACGCTAGAGCCAGCAGCCGGAGCGTGGCATTGCGCGTGCATACATGTAATGTACGCTATTAGCCTATTGGCGTAGTCTAAAGCCTATAGCGCAGACTTGCAACTTTTTCATGCAACTCGGCAGCGATTCTAGAATCGCAGTCGAAATGGCTGTGAAATCGCTACGTCTACATGGAACTGCAACTCATAGCGATTCTGGTCGCTTGCAACGAGTTGCAAGAAATCAAACTGATTTGATTTTCAGCAACTCGTCGCTCCCAATCGCTCTGAAATCGCTTCGAAATCGCATGTGTGCGCGTAGACAGCGACTTGCAACGATGAAACATTCTCGTCAGACCAATCAGCGAGCACCATCTCATCACGTGAAAAATGTGTTATTATGTATGTATCATGTCTCTATTCATCGGAGCTGCAACACTGAAATAATCTTGCATTAAATATATAAAGGCCTGCGTATGAAGAGTTATATGTAGAATATATAATTCATGATTTAGTCATGATTTAGAATACTATATAATTATTTCTTAATCATCATAATAATATCATATATAAAGCATACTAATATATTGTCTCATTGGGTAAATTTTCTACCACAGGATTGAATGTTGTTGGGTGAGTTATGGCAAATCGATTTTTAGCTCACCTTGACATCGTCAAGCTGAGCTATTGCCATGGGTCGTCGTCCGTCGTACGTCCGTCCGTCCGTCCGTCCGTCCGTCCGTCCGTCCGTCCGTCCGTCCGTCCGTCCGTCCGTCAACATTTGGTTTCGGTCAACGATAACTCAGGAACCGTTTGACCCACATGTTTGAAATTGGGTGTAGTTGTTACTGCTATGCTCCCATATGGAACGTCCTATTTTGGAGCACGCCAGTCGGCGTACTTTCGAGCCACGGCGATTTTTTGGGAAAAATGGAAATTGCCATTAGTCAGTTCAGGTTAAACGGATTTTGCTCATTTTTGGTATGTGAATGAATAAGGGCTAGGGGTTTTGATATTTAAAAAACAAATATGCAAATTAGGTAGGGTTTGGCAATTATTTAGCATATTATATAAACACAAACCGTCTGTGGTGTCACACTCGTCTGGTTCGTTTTACAAGATTTCATTGACAATATCTTTAATGCAAAATTGGTATTTCCCTCTCCACCCTTGCCGATAAAACGTCTATATTAGGAGCTAAAGGATTTTACAAAACATGTCGCGAACGCGAGCATAACCTATTTATTTTCGAACACCATCGCTACAAAGCGGGCTGTAGAGCATCTATGGTCAACAAATTGTGATTCATTTTGGTTTATAAATTATTTTGCGATAAAATCAGATGCAATCGGTTCTATAATTGTACGTCGCATGGTGCCTCAATTAAACTGACTTCTTCTTAACTCACTCATTGTGTCTTTTTTTGTGAGTGAGCCTACAGTTGTCATTGACGCATTTCATCTTTAAATAGTGCGGAATGGCCCTATTTATTAATATCAAGAGAATAATACCTTATTTAGCAGATATTATTAAGCTAGGTATTATTGAGCCCTAGGTATTAGCTAGGTATTATTAGCTAGGTATTAGCTAGGTATTATTAGCTCTTGATAATATGAGACTCCACCTAGTGTTAGTGTCATGTAATCTCCTAAAACATTGAACAAAACAAATCATGGAAAGACAACAGCAGTCGCTTGCATGCGCACACGCTATGAGGCGTGCGACCGATCGCTTGCGGTTGCAGGTTGCAGCGACGAGCAACCAAAAATCGCAGGTCTGCGCTCGGCTTAAGTGCGTGTGCTGTGCGTGGTGCGTGCACGTGAGTATGTCACGTATTGCCTGTTTCAGTCTTGTTTCATAGATGAGCGAAGAAAGAGAAATCCACTGACTGTTGGAAATCCCACATATGAATTAGAAAAATAGATATATGGATATGGTATAGAAAGGAATCTAACAATACTAACAATATATATGGAAATATTGATTAATATAAGAAAGGATCCTGCATATGGTTAGTTCTAGTTTTGTAGCCCTTATGTAGCGTTACATGGGCAGGACTAGCATTCAATCTATGGGAACAAAATTCTGACCAAATTGTGTCAATTACCACTATGATATTTTTGCTGTAACTGCGATCCCTGTGAAAAGAATAACAACGTTATTTTTCACTGTATACTTAACGTGTACGTGACATTCACGTGGCAAGTCGTTAAAACACAATGTTTTGCTTCCTACCAATGCGCTGCTTGATGCATTGGTGTTAGTGAGGTTACTATAAACAAGCAATCATTTTGGGATGGCCGTACCTGCTATTAATATTTGTTAGTTGATATAATGTCTGCGAGGCTGAAATTTATCGCAGTCTTTATCGATGCTTATTGAGCACAGATTATTGAGCACATTGAATACAGATACCTTTGTTCACGTGTTTCCATTTGTTTTCACATTCATATAATGGTAAGTTGCTTGTATAGAAGTTATTGTCTTCAGTTTGGTACCGATTAACATTTTGTTAGTCATTTCCACGCTGATGCCGGTGTGTTCGCGCACCAATCAATAGTATTACAGTATGGTTAACCATTTTTGTGACACGTGTAAAATGTAATTAATTAGTTTTACTTGTCTTTTTGCATACATCACGTACGATGTTTCGACCATCCGTGATTTAATTTCCGTTCATTACAACTTATTTTGTTTTTTTATTATTTTAGCGGAGTTCATCAGTATTTATCTGGAGAGTCATTCTCAGAATTCCAGAAGAGCATGTATTTCTCAAGGCTTCTACAATGGAAGTGGTTAGAAAGGTAATTATAATAAGTTAGACAAACAGAAAGCTGGGATCATCCCACAGAACAGGCTGACTCGGGCATTAATAGAGCAAAATCGATGATGCATCTTCAGTAAAAACTGCTTGGATGGTTTGACAGTACACAAAATTTTCCATTCATAATTCAAATATAGCTTGTTAAGTGATGTAATTAAAGTTCATTGTGCTAAAACTATTAAGCACATTAGCTAAGGGATGTCACAGTAGGCCCATGGCGCCAATATCCTGAGCGTTGTTGTTACTATGGTGAAGAGCATGATGCTCTATGTTCACAGATCGTGAGTAAATGAACGAGAGTTCATCATGATGTTTGTATCCCTACGTCGTGCAACTCTCCAATACGTATATAGGTGTGGGCGTCTGACAGCCACTTTACCTTGACTCAATTACTATGAAGAGGCAAAGTCCCAAGTCCGTTTTCTAACATATATATATATAACGCTACACGTGCATCTGTCCATTCATCAACAATAGTGCCAAAATTGTAATTATCACAGTGTATGAGACCTGTCAGAGGCCCTTCATAAGTACACAGTCAAAATGACATGATTAAAATAGGTCAGTTTTCATATATTGTTAAGAACCCAGTATCTTTTTATGCTCTTGCACTCACCTATTGTCGTAGTTACTTTATTGAAAGGGCCATGAAATCATACCGTACCACCAAATCTAAGGAAGCGACATTTTAACTTGTACAATTCTCGGTGCATATCTTGAAAATGTGTGCAGGCTGGAAACGTGGTAATTTTGATAACTGTGAAATAGTCCATAACTATGCTTAATCAAAATTGGTTAAGTTAGTGCAAAGAGTGCTGAAGTGGCTGTGTTTATCTTTCTTGAAAGTAAAGCATGTACAGGGTGATCCAAAAAAAATGCAACCCAAACAAGGGTTAATAACTTTTTTGATATTGATGTTAACCTTTTCATTTTTCAGATTTAAAGAGGTGAATAGTTGCCAATCAGATCAGAATCAAGAGTTTTTCAAGAATCCTTGGACTCTTCGACAGAAATCATGGTCCGTAGAAACGTACTTTTCGACCAAATCGTTCAAAACTGTACAAGCACGTTTCAAGAGGGAATTCAATTGCTGCACCTATCAAAACAAAGGACTCATTCTAAGATGGGTACATAAGTTCAGGGTGCATGGGACTGTCAAGAACCTCAATGCCAAAGGGAATACTCCCACACACTCAGGGAGACAAAGGAGTGCAAGGACAGAGGAGAACATCACCTCAGTCAGGACCTCGGTTGGCCGCAGTCCAAAGAAGTCGTTACGTTGGCGCAGCCAACAATTAGGCATTCCGAGGGAGTCTCTGAGGAGAATTATCTGGGTCAGCTTATGCTTAATTTCTATCCTGTATGGGTACGAATGCAGATCCTGAATCAAAATTCTCCTCAGAGACTCCCTCGGAATGCTCAATTGTTGGCTGCGCCAACGTAACGACTTCTTTGGACTGCAGCCAACCGAAGTCCTGACTGAGGTGATGTTCTCCTCTGTCCTTGTACTCCTTTGTCTCCCTGAGTGTGTGGGAGTATTCCCTTTGGCATTGAGGTTCTTGACAGTCCCATGCACCCTGAACTTCTGTACCCATCTTAGAATGAGTTCTTTGTTTGGATAGGTGCGGCAATTGAATTCCCTCTTGAAACGTGCTTGTACAGTTTTGAACGATTTGGTCGAAAAATACGTTTCCACGGACCATGATTTTTGTCGAAAAAGTCCAAGGCATCTTGAAAAACTCTTGATTCTAATCTGATTGGCAACTATTCACCTCTTTAAATCTGAAAAATAAAAGGGTTGACATCAATATCAAAAAAGTTATTAACACTTGTTTGGGTTGCATTTTTTTGGGGTCACCCTGTACATTTTGCAAAGATGCAGCGTAAGATGGCTAAGCTGGACAGTAATGAATAGTGTCGTTGCTAAATATAAATAGTAAGTCTTTTATCACATACCCTAGGCATGAATTTAGAGTCTGTTCTCTAGAGGCAATGTATTATAAGATATATAATACTGTCCGTGCGTAATGCCATATAATCTACCTGTATGAGAAATATCTTAAAAGTCATTTGCCAACATTGATGTGTAAATCCATTATGCCTATCACTGTGAAAGTCAGTCTATAACTTGAGGTTATGTGTTATACATGTGGGTATGAGCATATCTAAAACGGACTTTTCACGCGTATAGTTGTTAAATTAAAGGACATGGAATGGCATAGGTTCGAGAAAGAAGGAAAGATTCAAAATGTAATAGCCCAGTACTACTAATTTATAGAACGACTGATTACCACAGCAGCATGGCCTGTGGTGGTTTTTCTGTCGGTCTTCCTTTCCGATGATTGCTGAATGCTGACGACGTTGTTCGATTTCTTTGCAGCCAACCTATAACAAAGAACTATTTTCGACAATACCGAGTGTTGGGAAAGGGGGGTTTCGGAGAGGTGTGTGCGTGTCAGGTGAGAGCCACGGGCAAGATGTACGCCTGCAAGAAGCTGGAGAAGAAGAGGATAAAGAAGCGAAAAGGAGAGGCCATGGCATTCAACGAGAAGCAGATCTTGCAAAAAATAAACTCTCGTTTTGTGGTGAGCATCTATAGTTTTTGTTTGTGAAATGTTGACAAGTGTGATGGGGGGGGGGCGGTGTGTTTTGGTGGTCCTTCATTGGTCACACCACCAGCGAAAGCGCATCTAGCGGGGCTATTTGCTTGTAATTGACACGTTATCTAAACGTATCCTTCTCGTTACCTAGCCTGTCGTTAGACTCGCCACCCGCCGTGATCATGTGCACTTCCCCTCTCCACATGTGCGGGTGCCCTTCAGTCGGGCTTCCTGTCTACCTCGAGAGTGGGACTTGCTAGAGACATGTGTCAATTATTCTGTCCCGTTACACATTAGTTAAGCTTGTTGATGGCATGTCAGCGATGTCACCAAGGTCATTTGTAAGCACCGCACGGTGCAAGCTGTCTGCACGACTACCATACAAGCTAAACTTGAGAGTTCCACGTGCTATACTTTGACGTTTACAGTGCATAAATCGGTCGGTCTGTTTGAAGCATCGGTCGGGTTAAAACTGGTGCACATCCATGGACGATTTTCTGTCGCATGGACATAGCACTGTGCTCGCGCACTCACTGCTAGTTCAATGTGACGTCACCGAGACGTGACCACTCGCTCGATGTCAAACTTGTTGGATGTGAGCGAACAAAAATCGCTCGTGGTCGTGAGGCTCTAATTGGTACTAGCAAAAGAATTATGTCCCTTATACGTTAAAAAAAACTAGCGAGACATTGTTTGTGTTTTGAGACATTTTTATTCTCTCTGTTTGTTCACGGAGTATCATCGATCGCGAAGTTCTCGTGTGCCTATTTTTTGTCCGAGAACAAGCAGTCAAGTGGCCAAACGTTTATCTATTTTTAACCATCTTAAGAGACTTCCTCACTGTAGCTTTTTATGTCAAAACACGCAATAAAAATGTGTTTACGATTCTCTGCTAGCACGTAACCTACTTATATTTTAATGGAGCTGACAAGGCAGCCAGGTAGTGCAGTATTTACTTTGTGTCAATTCAGTGATATTTAGATATACCCACTGGTTTCATCTGCCCTCGGGGTCGTCAGCACGCTCCTCTCTCTCTCTCTCTCTCTCTCTCTCTCTCTCTCTCTCTCTCTCTCTCTCTCTCTCTCTCTCTCTCTCTCTCTCTCTCTCGTCTGCTCTCTCTCATCTCTCTCTCATCTCTCATTCTCTCTCTCTCTCTCTCTCCGTCTCTCGTCATCTCAGTCTCTCTCTCGTCTTCTCTCTCTCTCTCTCTCGGCCTCGCTCCTGCGCCTCGCCTTCCTCCCTCCCGTCTCTCTCACTCATCTCAATCTCTCTCTCTCAGTCTTCATCCTCATTCTCTCGATCATCTCGATTCTTTTCTCTCTCTCTCTCTCTCTCGTCTCTCAATCTCTCTCTCTGCTGCTGC
>NW_014577181.1:322782-347782 GCF_000485595.1 Priapulus caudatus | reverse complement strand
TAGGTAATATACACATTCTCTTACGTGTGGGACAGGTGTTTTTATGTGCTTTTACATGCATATATCAGGGTTCTCTGAGCTTTTAAATTATAGCATGGGGGTGGTACTCAGTGCTAGGGGGGTCCGGGGGCATGGCCCCCCCAGAAAATGTTTGAATTGTAGAAGCTCTGAGATGCAATCTGGGACACTGTGTGTAAATTTGAAGCACTGCATGTGGGGTGAAAATGTTTGTTTTGCATGGGCAAAGCCATCGGAAAATTCAAAATAATTAATGGAATAAAAATACCAAAATGTAGGGGTGAACTTGCTGGTTTGCTGGTTCCAAATCGAGTTCACCTCTCATAAATAAATAAAAAAAAATTTTTTGTCACTATTGACAATGGCAGGAGTGGTCGGTAAGTGTACCAGTCTACTCTACCTCGTGTTAGACTGGGTTACCTGCCCTGTTAATAATGCCGTTAGAAATTAATTCACGATTTAATTCACGATTAAGATTTCTTGATGAGCTAGAAAACACTCGGATTTCAAGTATGAAAATGAACATTATTGTGCCAGCTAGCCTACACCAGTTGGTTGGGATTGATTGTCAGTTCAGATGCAAAATATTTAAAGCAAAAGGTTATACACCATAGATTAATTTTGGTAATAGGGTGACTGTTTGTACTTGTGGGTGGTACTGCCGTACCCGTAGCATCGAGACCAACGTGTATTAATTAATTGTTTTAACTTCTCGCGTATACACCAGCATGGCGGCTATGATATTTAGCGTGGCGGGTGCATTTTAGAATGGCGGGGCTCGACGATAGTGCCCTTGGAGAACCCTGCTATATGTTGGTGCAGGTCGTCATGAAAGTGCTGCATACCAGTGTGAAGTTAATTTCTACCTATATCAGGTAATCTGTGATATGGCTAGCCTGCAGCACTCGATATACCCTCTCATCTATTGCAGAGACTTGAAACCAGAAAACATACTGCTGGACGATTTTGGCCACGTGCGAATCTCTGACTTGGGCCTTGCTATTGAGATACCACCTGGAGAAACCATAAGGGGTCGAGTGGGCACAGTTGGATATATGGGTAAGTGCCTATGATTTGACAGGTTGTAGTTAGTGTAGGTTTTTAAAAGCCATATTTTCGAGTATAATCTTGTTTTTTACCCACTTTTACGACACATACAGTGATACTGTTATTGCTTGAGTAACAGCAGCTGTCTAGAGTGATGATAAAATATTTTAGAGCCTTCGTATTCACCGAAACATGCACGTTTCTAACTAGTTTCGAAAACTCGCCCGTTTTGCTGTAATCTTGGACGTGAGTGGTATAATTATACACAAATTTTGCACAAGGGCGAGATAGTGATCCGCTAGAGTGATGATGTATTGATGTCCTGTTAGTCCACTGGGTATAGTAGCTCGTAACATTATTATAGCTCTGAGTTTAATTAATGCAGGGCAGATGTTTCACGCCAATAAAAGGCGCGTTAAAGGCCAATAAAAACGGCTCTGATTGGATAATTTTGTCTTTGATTTATTTTATTGTTTATTATTTTTGACTAATTTTGTTTTAATTTAGAATTAGAGATAGGGTTAGGGTTCGGGTTAGGGTTAGGGTTAGGATTAGGGTTAGAGTTAGGGTTAACTGATTTCTATATCCACAACTTATTTCTATATTCACTATCTCTCCCCTGAGACCTACTAATTATACACAGCTCTCTTGGATCAGATATTAGCGCCACCTATCGGCCGTAGACATATTCATCTTTTACAGAATTTTGAGATGCTTTTTGTTTGCAATTTGTCACCGACAATATACCCATTCAAACATACCCATCCAATATACCCTATTCAAGTTTACCCATTTTGACATTCTCGCGGCACGATCGAATTTCAGTGTGTTACAATGTGTTCATGTCCAATTTTCTATGCTATAACTGCATAAAATCGTAGTGTTTTACAAGTTGGTGTAATCAGTGATATATCCGCTGTAAGGTTTTTCGGATTGAGACTGTTTCTGAGCAAGAATCTCGCAAATATAGATTTAACAACCCAACTATTTTCACCACATTCTTTGGGCTTCCCGTTTTTACACTCTACACAGGAGCATTTTAACATATTACGATGTTAGTTGGTCAATTAGCCAATATTTGAGGACTGTGAGGAACAGTTGTGTCAGTTATAAACCTGGATAAAAAAAATTGCATTCAAGCAAAACTCTTATTATTACATGGTTTCAACGTGACGCTTGCCTAAATATAGAAATTATTAGGATCTTTTACATATATAATACCATATAATTACATATACGCTATCTAAACTCTTATCTGTACAGTACCACGGCTGCACTGTCAGTGTGCATTTATAGGGCTTCACATATGGAGCCTGCGGTGCTCATCTGTAAGCGTGAAACATCTGCCCTGCATTAATTAAACTCAGAGCTATAATAATGTTACGAGCTACTATACCCAGTGGACTAACAGGACATCAATACGCATAAATTTGCCTGCATCAATACATCACTTAAATTCTAGATAGCATTTGTGTTTGAATGAATTGTGAGGATAAAAATGTTCGTACATAAATCTCTACGCTGGAGGGCTATAGCGGCGTTTACGCCAATTCCTATTTTGTGCACTCTTTATATTTTGTTATGTCAGGGTACTTGAGATATTGGCTGTGACTTAATTAAGCAGCGTAGGATCATGTCAGCCCATTATTCAGTTATATGTTAGCGATGCTTCTGTTTATTTCAAACTGACTGAATAGATTTGTTAATATTGAATTGCACATTTGCCGTTTATGTACTACATGTTGTGATGAATCTAGAAGATGTTCCACAGATAGTATGTCTCGCTGTTGCTGAACGAGTTGGAACGAGTGTTCTTTATGGACTCAGTGTTGTTCCTCACATGGTTAGAGCTGAACCTGGGTTCTGTGTGCATTTTATCATCCTAGCTTGTATTGCATATTGGGGACAATCTAATTGTTGCTACCTTCAATTAGTGCTCTCTTCATTTTCTGCCCTGGAATCTCAAGTTTTAGATTATAAGTCAGTTCAATTTTTGTACGTTTATCGAAAAGTTTTATTGCGATTCAATTTGAATGTCTAAGAAGAGCACAATTATTATAAATTAGTGCATCTTCTCCGTTGTCATCGTTTGTGTTTTGCCCATTACTCTCAGCCTATGGGTAATCATATTCAAGCCAGGGAAGCAGGTACGGAACAGGTAGCTTGATTATGTTACGTACTTCAAGGGGTGTGCAAGGCTGGAATGTGTTTGTACTAATACTATGCTTCCACATTCTCATTTGTAATATTTATTCCGACTATTCGTATCTACCACGTTTTATGTGTTCTGACTAATGTATGTAAATGTAAGAGTCCACGTAGGTTCAGGGGAGAGCAGGGTTAAAGATGCGTAGCATCAAGAGTGAATAAAAAGTCATTAGTTTGTATTCATTTATGGTACCATGACGTGCACAGAGTGCGAGATGAGGGGGGAGTGGAGTGGGGGGAGTTTGAGTGCGCTGGCGAGTAAGTGAGTGAATCAGAGAGGATGAATAGGGCAGGACGAAGGACTATGGGGGCCAGACTACGAGAGGAGGTGGGCAAGAAGAGGGCATAGTGGGGATGGGAAAGTTGGAAGAATGACGGAGGCAATCAGGCATACTTGTATTTTGATAGGAGTTTTCATGGCGGTGTTGTGTAAGGTAGGGTCCCTATCTATGTTAGCGCTACTACTGTATCGTTGCAAGTAAGTACAAGTTGGTGTAAAGGTGCACATGACGGGTGGAAATCCGTGAAAGTTGTATTTGATACGCCATTCACAGGAAGGCCTTTAAGTGTGAGATGTAAGGCTTACTCTGATTTGCTACTTGTCAGTATTCTTTTAGTTAAGGTTTTATGTAGGTGCTGCCATCTATCAGTAAGATTGCGTTGGATTTGCCCCTATTTGTGGCAAAAAAATGAATTAATTGTATACGTGTTGTTAGTTGTTGGTGAAAGATGGAATTTTACATTTTGTAATTAGTTACTTGTATTTATAGTAATGTCTCTAACAGCAAACATGCCATTCTGCCCGCAATGTTGGCAATGTAATAATCAGATAACAGTTACTCGAAAACATGAAAAATGTAATCTTATTGTACCAGAAAAATAGAAAACCGAGAACAACCAATTTCAAGGTTTTGGTTTCACTGATGTAACGTAGTGATTGATGATTCATGAATGGTATATTTCAGCTCCAGAAGTCGTGAAGAATGAGAAATACACAGTAGGACCAGACTGGTGGGGTCTCGGTTGCCTGGTATATGAGATGATCGAAGGAAGGGTAAGACGCTCAAATTCGCCACATTATGATGAAATTCCACCTGCGCATTCTAAATCACTCCCTCTTCACAGAGCTGTATGAGTAAAGAGATAATATATCAAACAGTACATTTTTGCAGTATTAGTATGTTTGGTGCTTATGCATTATGTTAGCTGTAGCAGAATTTAAATGCAAGATCTATTGTCAATGATTGTAATAGCTAGCAAAGTGTTGAGTACTGATTTAGTATTACATAGCTGTGAACATAGTCGTGCAATTATCATTTATGTGTTGGTGGAATATGTTATTTCAGGCTCCATTCAGAGCGAGAAAGGAGAAGGTGAAGAGGGAGGAGGTGGACAGGCGAGTGAGAGAGGACCAGGAAACCTACTCTTCCAAGTTTAGTGAAGAAGCAAGGTCAATTTGTACTGAGGTAAGGAACAGAGCAAGACAAGAATAGTGGAGATGATCATGATGCACATGATCAGTTATGAGTATAATGCACCTCTCCACAGTTCATTGCGATTTTGGTTTTCAAATTTATCATTTTTGCACCATTTTTGTGCAATATCCTAGAACCTCAGGGGCTTTAGCCCCTGTAATAAGGCCTTAATTTGAGCCTTGTTGTTGTTGTTGTTGTTGTTGTTGTTGTAGTAGTTATTCTTCTTTCTCTTCTTCCTCTTCTACTTTCTCTGCTTTTTCTTCTTCTTCTCATAACAATAATAATAATAATTATTATTGTTGTTGTTGTTGTTGTTGTTGTTGTTGTTGTGGATTTTTTGTTGCTGTCTATACTATCTAAAAAGGTTAAATAACTTCATTTATTTAATATTATATATACATATATATTAACTCGTCTTAACCTACATAAAATCATGTTTTAATGTTCCCAGCTGCTTCAGAAGGACCCTCGCAGCCGGCTGGGTTGTCGAGGAAACGGTGCCAAAGTCGTGAAAGCACACACGTTTTTTAGAAATATCAACTTCAAGCGACTGGAAGCCGGCATGTTGGACCCACCATTTGTTCCTGATGTAAGTCAAGGTCAATGAGCTGGTGTATTTCTTTAGCAAAATGCTAAACTGGAGCATATCAAAGCTGTGGCTAGTGATTACATACACCTTTGTTTTGCTATAACAAGCTTAGCATCGGACTGCCATGTGTTTGGCTGAGTATTTACCACTTCATCTCTTGCATATAGGATTTGTATTATTGAAAATTTTGTACTTGCGATCTTTGGCGATGCATTCTTTGTGTAATGTTTTACACATTTCCGGTTTGAACACTCAATTGCTGCTCAACAATGTGGTCTGAGCTTTCAGGCCACTTTCTCGTCTTTCTGTCCATAATGATTGGCTAATCAATATTTTGTGGGATGCAGAGTTGTCTCGATGGTCTATCATTGTCACTACTTTATTATTCTAGCCAAGAGCCGTATACTGCAAGGATGTACTTGACATTGAACAGTTCTCTACAGTGAAAGGTGTGAACCTGGATCCCAGTGATGACACATTTTATAGCAAATTTAACACAGGAAGTGTACCAATCCCCTGGCAGCATGAGGTATGCTATCCATACTGTTGTACTTGAATAATTTGTTAACCATATTTTCTATTGTGTTGTCTACAATCATAGTGAAATTAGTACCAAAACAGTACCATCTGGACACTGCAAGCCATTGCCTTCTTCTGTACTAATAGGTTGCTATCTCAGTATAATTATAAGTATTATTTTGGGCTGAGTCAGCTAAATTGGCTCGTTGAGCTTACTAGTGAATATTGGCACTGTTAAGAATTGTGTCTAATAATAATGTATAGTGAATACACAATATACCATGCAGTACTGTGCACCAGTAGCCAGCTATGAGAAGAAAAGCTAGGTGGTCACGTGAGCGGATATAGACAGCACGGCAGTGCGCACTCGGTGATCTTTGGTTGTGATTAGGCATGAGTTGTTAGCACGTTAGCACCCCCGTCAGACCGGGGTGGCGTCCTTACTGCGCTGCTACGGCGATGGAAAATTGGTCCAGAGCGCGTCAAGGTCGCCATAAGCATGGTATAAGCGTGGTGGAAATGCCAGACATCGTGCTGTGGTCGCCATGGTCGCCAATGATCGCCGAGTCACGGCGTTTGTTTTTAGCATGTTCAAACCAAACGCCAAGGTTCGGCGATCTGACCTGGAACGCGGTGAGAACGCAGTGGGGTCGCGAAGGTTGTGAGACAAGCGTCGTAACATCTCCATAAACGTAGTACACGCGCAGTACACGCGTGACAAAGACGCTGCAAAAATGGTAACATTTACAACAGCGACTTCATGGATCTGTCTCATCCGATCTGCCAATCTGTTTCATGCCGATCTGTCTCGGCCACGACCACGGCCTCGGCCTCTGGTAGCTTGTTTCTTCGGCATCGTGTTTCTACTCAGCAAACGCACAACTATACAGTTGAAATTTCTGAAAATCTGACCAGCTTATCTAGTCGTCGTGAGAACGTGGTAGAAACGCCGTGAGGTCGCCGTGCAGTCGCGATACACGTAGAAGACGCGTGGTAAGAACCCCATGAGCGTGGTGAGAGCGCCGCGGGATCGCCGGTGATCGCCGTTGCCAAGCCCATAGATCTCAATAGAAACGCCATAAGCGCGGAGAGGTCGTGGCGGGCACGCCGTGAGAACGCGGTATGATCGCACAGGTCGCGGTAAGAGCGCGGTTTTTGTCAAGTTTGTAATTTGTTGGGACTTTTTCTCGCGTTTGCCGGCGACCTTGTACATTTTCTGGTCGCCGTACGGTCACGGATGGTAGTCGTCCAGTCTGACGGAGGTGTTAGATGTGTCTTTATTGGAATAAAAAGAAAATGGTTTTAAGGATATTCAGTAGTTTGCTCACGTTAGTAAATATTGGGAAGAATTACTGTGAAATGTACTAGAATGTTATGTTTACTCATAATAACAGCAGTGTTGCACCTGATGCTGTATGGGGGATAAAGGAAAATAGAAGGCAATAATCCTGAGCAGCAACTAAGCTGAGGTTTGATCATGTTTCGTGCATGTGGTCTGTGAAAGCTTTTCTGATGTATAGCTTCACTGAGAAGAGCCATGGTGTGTTCGTGATAGCTGGGCAGTAAAGGTGCAAGGCTAAAGACAAACGGAAGCCTTATGTGTCTTATTCATCTCATTGTAGATGATAGAGACAGAGGTGTTTAGGGAGTTGAATGTATTCGGCCCAGATGGCGGCCCCTCACCAGACTTGATAGAGTATCCGCCAGACCAAGAGCCGCAGCCACAGCGACGAGGCTTCTTTGCACGCTTGTTCAGGAGGCGGGTGAGTTGCCAGGCTTTCTGGAACCTGCTTTAGTTGGGTTCCTTTCTTGCGAGCAAGTGTCCTGTCTCCACGCAAAGTTTTTGTCCAGCACTTGTGGTTCACTGTCAAGCACTGAGTGCACTTTTATGCAAAGTACAGTTGAGAGCATAGCAAATCAAGAGTGATAGGAATTTTTCTGTTTACTCTCATCTGTCTTCTGTAGTAAATGTTTGTTTTAAATGTTTATGTTATTCTAATTCATATATATTCAACATTTCATTTTACCTGGCATATTTAGTATGCGTGGTGTGTACACTGTACTATGTATACTCTCAGGCGTACATAAATTGAGATTCCTTATTCATATACTCTGCACTGATACTAACATATATAGAAGAACTATCAATAGTTCTATACCACATTAGTTTTATTACACAGGAGAATGAATATTGATAAACCAAATTTTATACTTACACTGCACTTCCATTTAATCCGTGATTTGCCTCATCCAACCCTCGTATCTGCATTATCATATCCAACATTCTCGATTATCTGACCACCTCTACACCCTGTTTAAGTCGGATAATCAAGGCTGAACTGTGTATATATGCTGGGGTGATGAACATGCTCTCTGTGGGAGAATAGGTATACAGGATGCTGGAGAACCTACATATAGGACGTATAGTTGTATGAGGTAGCATGGGCTCTGTGTGGCAGTATAGTTGTATAGGATGCAATGGGCTCTTTGTTGGATGTATAGTAGTGTGAGATAACGTAGGATTTGTGTGGGTAGTGTGGTTTTATGGGATAACATAACATAGACTCTGTGTGGCAGGTCAAGTAAGTTATATACAGTAAATATTGTGTAAGAGAGAAAACGTGAATGAGGCAAGTAATTATTATGTGCACTACTTTACAGGGCGTTTGCGCTGACACCGAGTCTAGTGATTAGACTGGATGGATTGCTAGGGCCTTCATTAGAGTACGTTTATCTAGTTGGCTTCTTACCTAGTTGTTTTGCATCAGCAGCATTGTATAGACTGGTGGCCTTCAATAGTCATTAGTTACTCTAATTGTACTGCACCGAATGACCTTGCACTGCTGGTTGCTAACATTATACTAATGCTGGTTATGCAAAACGATTTGGGAATACCCCATCCTTCAATGTTTTAAGCATTTCTGTCGCAGCTTAACATTAGAATTAGTAAGTGGTGAGCTATGAGTGGCTAGGGGTGCAGGTGCATGATGTCAGAGGCTTCTTTTTATATAGAGGCCACCAACAAGAAAACCGTTTGCATCCATCATTGAGGAACTAATTTGCTGCATGCTTGTTAATTATTTATTGTATTCTATTAACATCATTGCCTGCTCGTATCGCACATGTTGTTGTGTATAATTACTTGTATGCTGTAATACCTTGCCTTTATCATTGCATTATGTGTAGGTTTCGTAACATCTCCTGATATTATTTTGTGCTCGGTATGATTTTTTGACGTCATGCTTCGGGTATTAGTTTACTGCAACGTGGGAAGATCGTAACCGTCTATTGTTTTGTTACTTGTCATTCTGAATCTTGTAAATTGGTATTAAATACCATCTCTTATGTGTCCAATGTGGTAGCAATGTTATTAGATGAAAAGGAAGTGTACGGGTGGATACACTCTTTGTGTGCTGTAATCTTACTATGTATAGTAACTATCCCGTTCTCAGCAGAGTTAAATGCAATGCAGAGACAGCAGACGTGTAATAGCCTCACTCTGCCAGAGGCCCATCTCACAGTTTTCACCATAATTCAAAGATAACCGTTACTGTGAATTATGATGAAATGAAAAGACTAATTGGACTAGTTGTTGATCAATACCCACCCAGTGTCATGTATCGGTTAAAAGCACCCAGTTTTACCACTCAGCAAAGAGGTTATCACAGTTGTGAGGAGGATGTTGGCGTAATGCACTTGTGCTGACATTGTAGAGTAATGCTGCCTTGGTTTGCTGCAGGAACGAACCCGACCACAGCACACGGTGGAGCGACGTGCAGTAGTTGAGGCCCAGGCAGTGAATGCTGAATCAACTAACAACTGCAAGCAATAGGGTCAGTTACACGCGTACGCCGCCTCAGAGAAGGAAGATCAAGTGAGCTGGAGATGTCTCCATGAAGGCAGGAGCAGAAGCAATGACGACAGAATAGTGGACACTGAATCGGTGAAAGATTCGACCGCACTAGACTGCGACCCTGCTATGTGGCAGCCGGCTGTGCAAGAATATGGAGCAACGCATCTTCCCTGGGGGACACTTTCACACATGCACACAGCCACACGGACACACACACACGCATGCACGCACTCACGCGTGTGCACACACCTGGCAGGCACGGAAATTGCACAATCCATGTGAAAGTTGCTTAATAATGTGTGCAAATATATGTGTGTGCGTGCACATAAGTGTGTCCAAGATGCCAGCATGGGATGCTGTAAAAGCTGGATAAAAGCTACTGCCACTGGCTAACACTGTATCAAGCAGTTTCTTTCGATGAACTGTATTTTTCGTGAGAACCGCAAACCTCAGTTAGTCGCTGCTTAGCCCCCGGATCTACTGCAATAGGATCAGGTTGGATGGTAGTGTCTCAGTGAATGTGACTACAGACACAGAGTGAGCAATGGACGTACGCGCACCCATGCTGATGCACGATCGCTTGCGTGATCCTACAGACTGCGTTCTAACTGCAGACTATCGCAACTTTCCGTGTGTTGGCTCTGCGAATGCAAGGCTGAGTATGCGACACCAGCGTCCGTAGAGTATAAGTTTATCAATTCTTCTATCGTCACAACCAAAAAATGACCAATTACCCGAGTAGCTAACAGGGGAGCAGATAAACGGATCGTTTTAATGCCGCATTCTACTGTGTGTTATATTTATGTCTTTATGTATACTAGTCTTCGATATTTGCTTTACAGTGGCAACCAGTTTTAGCTGAGAGCCACTTGACTGAGGTGCAAGCGATTGCGACATGGAGGGGAGAGAGAGAGGTTAATGTGCAGATCTGAAACGGGAAGCTATGGAAGCTGTGTGAGGACATACAGTTAATATGTACTAGGAGCCATCTCTCTTGCACTGAGTGCACAATGAAGTTCAGGGTTCAGAGGTTTGCTAGTACCAGTCTGTGGACTTTGCCTGCGTATTGCTTTGAGTAGGGTGAATGAACAAAACAATTTTCTCGTTGTGCTTTTAGTGACGTCGTATCTGGTCAGTATTGATTATCGAGCTTGGGCTACCATTTAATCGCTTAAGCTACTGGATGTAAATTCGTGAATTTTCTGAAAAATTGGTCTCAGAATAGCTCCGTGATGCTTGTTTTGAGAAATTAGTGGAACTGCAATTGTTGATATTTGATCTTATTATGCAGGCGGTGTATAGTCTTGCTTTGCGAGTTGCCCAGCAGCGACTATTAGTAGTGACAATCTACCCTAAATCACCTGCCAACTTTAAGCAAGTGGTAATTCTTGAAGGCTTAGTGTCTACTGACCTGATAAAATTGTCCCTGCTCTGCAGACGCATTTTTCAGCTGTTAGCTCTTCCCGTGATTGTGAGTCCAGGCACGACTGAACACTGTTATTGAAGTGGAATATGCATTGTCTTAGTTAATGGCTATGCACAAAGGTTGCCCCTCTGTAACGCAGGAGAAGGTACCCCACCCAGCCTCGCACTGGAAGGTGTGTCGTTCATACTCTTTAAGATATTTATTGCGTATTTAGTGACGTTTTTATTTGCTCAAACATCGTGTACAGATCATCCAAGTTCATAAAGATTTAGCTCTAGATTGAGGTTATCGGGGCAGATAGGTTGGGTGTAGAGCTTGGCTGCTGTATATGCTTGTGTGCCTGTGTAGCGGCGCTATACGTTCGTTGCTGCTTTGGCTCTCGTATAAAGACCGAAGCTACATTTTAAACACTAATCTAGATCAGTATGACTATTGTATAGTGCAATTAATAATGTTATTTTAGTGGGGTTGTTTGGGGCAGGGGAGGTATGATGTCAAGTAACGTGTATAGTCGTAGCTTTATAACTTCGAGACAGGACAATCAAAAAGTGCAAACCGTTCATTAAGTTCAGCTTACAAAATGTACAGCAATGCAGAGGCTGAAGTATGTGTGTGCATGTGTACATTGACAGTTGCTAGTCATCTTGAGAATGTTTCATCCTACAACCGTTGCAGTACGGAGATGCTAGTGATGGTATACTCTGAGAGACAAATGCGTGCTTTCTCTAACAAACCAGTGCAAAATTCCTAAAATAGCAGTGGGAGAAGAGGGATGATACCAGGGTATAATGTCGACACTTATCTACGTTCCACCTTAGTTTCTCATGTCTCTAAGCGATGGTATTGTGTAGTTTTATTGGCATCGCGTACACCAAGTAACATCACTTGTGCAAGTGCTGGGATTGCATATAATACCACCAGTGGTTGGCGTGGTAACCTCTGTTTCACAACATCCTCTCGCCAACCCATCAATGAAGTGACTTTACACACTTGTATCAGGCTAGGTGTCTGCGAAAGCTACCGTCTTTTAAAGCTTATTTGAAGTGAAGCTTAGCACAAGACACTTCACAATAGCATAAAGCACGTTGATTCTGTAGGGAAAAAAACAGAACGCACAAGCAATAGTAGTCCAATGCACAATGGTTGCGTCACAGATACCTGAGTGACTGGTGGGGAAGCAGCTGTACTATTCTCACACTTTTGCACCCCCTCACCTGGCTATCGCCCCTTTTCCACCTCCTCTCTCCGGCCTCTCTCTTTCCTCTTTTCCCCTGTGTGTGTGTGTGTGCGTGCGTGCGTGCGTGCGTGCGTGGCGTGCGTGCGTGCGTGGCGTGCGTGCGTGCGTGCGTACTTGTGTGTGTATAGTGTGTGTGCGTGTGCGTGCGCGTGCGCGTGTGCGTGCGCGTGCGTCTGCGTGCGTGCGTGCGTGCGTGCGTGCGTGTGTGTGTGTGAGTAGTGTGTGTGTGTGTGTGTGTGTGTGCGTGCGTGCGTGCGTGCGTGCGTGCGTGCGTGCGTGCGTGCGTGCGTGTCTTTCCCTGAGCTTGGCCCTGTAATTTAAATTGATGTGTAGCGTTCCTCTGCAAAACTGAGCTTAGCTGCAGATAAACGTCAGGCTGCATATATTTAGTATTATTATCAGTGGTGTACATATTTACACTATCGCAAATATGCATTGCGTGCACTGACATAACGGCGGTGTCCAAGTTTCTCTTTAATATAGCATCATGTTGTAGTGAATGTTTCAGTTGCGTACTGTAAAAAAACCAATACAGTGGCTGCCACCTTCATATGTACGAAGGAGTGTTGTTCCCATGTATAGTATTGTACAAAAGATCATATTGGCATATAAATTGTAACACCCTGTGTTTTACTCATGTTTGTGTGAGTGTGAGGGTATGCATGGTGTGTTTGCGGACGTGCGTGTGCGTGTGTATGTGTTTGTGTGTATACTAGCGAGCGAGCGTGTGCGTGCGTACATGCATGTGTGCGTGCTTACGTGCGCGTGTGTATGAGCGTGTGAATGTGCCTGCGTGCGTGCACCTACAGGTATATTAGATACTGAGCATTTTTATAGCAGTAATTTGACGGTTACATCCCTTAACATTATGTCAGCTATCAGTGTGTTCTACGCAGTACCGAAGATGTAGAGGCGTCGTTGCTCTATGGTTAGGAATACTCGTATGGGGAGAGATACTCTTTGATCCTAGGGTGTATGTCCTGAAATTTGTGCCCGGGTTGTCAAGGGCGTGGTCTAACTGACTACTAAACGATAAACAAGCTCCTATACAAATGCAGCATTACCATTATGGCCCTTATCCATAGCCAAAGACACTGCTGCCCAAATCCCAAATAGTTACTGTATATTCCAGGCGAACCTTATAGTATGGCACTAATATATATAAGAGTACGTGTGGTGTGGTCGTTGTTGTTGTTTTTGCTGTTAAACTTTGTACAAGATGTCGTAGTTTAACGCTATTGCATTTGCCAGCTTTGTGCGTGGTTAAACATTTTCAATTTGTTTTCATGTATCAACTTTGAGTAATAATCTTTTGTCACACTGACAACCATTTGAGTTAAATGAGTTGAGCTAAGCTTGATATTTTCTGTGTCCGTGTCTGCACTACTCGGCCGTCAGTGTGCCATGATTTTTCACCATTTGGGTGTTTGGTGTAATTTCACTTTGTGTCGTTACTACTACATTCACTTCTGCTATTTTGATTCAATTGTAATGGCTATTGTTTTACGATTTGTGCAACAATTGTACTCATATTTCACCGTAGATTGAATTTCTACTTTTGTATGTTACATTCACATCCAACAGGTGTTTGCATCATGCCTGCATACCTGTGTATTGAAACGTACTCTGTCACCGTATACACAGTCCATAAACTTGCACTTCTGTCTTTATCAGTAGTAGATGTAGTAGTATTATTAGCAGTTGTACTTGTCGCAGTGTTAGTAGTTGATCAACAGTACATCTAACAAATGAGTTACTGGCTTCACTGTAACGTGTGAATACGTTTAAGTTCTAGGGCTTGACGAAAATATAAAACGCCTCCACATAGCGTTTAATTAGCAGCGGTCAATAAGTTGTCAAGCTATAGAACTGGTATACGCAGGTTTTGTGTACATAGTTGGTAATTTTTTGCTAGGTGTTTACTAGGTAGTAGTACTACTACTAATGTAGCGACAGCAATGGTAGTAACGTAGGACCTTCATATTTGTATTTCTTAATCAAAAAGACAGCAAAGGTCGACCCTAAAGTTACCAGATCTCAACATACGGTTGTTATTACTGCCATAATATATAGATCCTGTTTGCGCCAACTCTTAGAATTACAGTAATAACGTTTGCCTCTCGTGCCAGAGTCATTACTATTCTCGCACGTGATGCCCCCATCAGATAACGAGTTAAATAGGTTACCGGTAATATTTATTGTCTAGCGTCGCATCATTGCAGTGAGCAAGCTGCAGTTAAAATCTCGTCACTCATGTATACATGACCATTTGTACTCAACGTGATGCACAAACTCACCACTGTGACGTTATTGTTCAACTCATTTATTTAATGATATCATTACTCCATTTTATGTCAACCAGGAACAGTGTGTCATGTCCAAACTCAGTGTTGTCATGTGTGAACGGTGGACGCACGTGTTTTGCATGTGTATATGTCAAATCAATGTCGATTTGCCTAGCTGCATTAAATTCGTAGCTTTGCTTTTGCCGTTGGAACTAACGAACAAGAACCCTTCCAACAGTTTTCGGTGGTTCGACATTTAATCCGGCCTACAGGCTCCAGTTGACATATCAGAGACATCTGTACCCAATTAGCACGTTCAGGTGTTATTTATACCTGCCAACGGCAAATGCACACGTTTTAACCGATAGAATATTAATATCTTAGCAGCTAGCCACCTCTGCAACATCGGTGTAGAATGAATAGGTTTTTTATACGTGTTGTAATCAATTGTGAAGTCGTGTTTATTGTTCCTCTGGCAGCAATCACGGCATCGTGTATAGAATTTTTTTTAAATTGTCATCACTCTACACGTTGCACTTTTATATTTATTTGCATTCCTGGTCTCTAATGGCTAGAGTATACTCGGTAATGCTTGAACTTATGGTGTTTGTCTGGTCGGTTTCAGCCAAAATGTGTATGTGACCATACATAGTAGCAAGATGGGGGAACAACTGTGTAGTGGACGTATTAGATTCACTTTTAGTACTTTACATAAGGATGCTGTGGTCCCCAGTGCAGTGAGCAGACATAGCCATGACTGCATTAACGAGAGGAGTGCTGCATTACACTTCAACTTTCTGTGTCTAATGTGTGAGTGTAATCTATTCATGACACGTTTTATATGGATGGATATTATAAATAAAGATGTCTTATTATTATAGGAAATTGTGTAGTGAATTTCCTCTTCTAAGGGGAGACTGGCTGACTGAATGCTGGCATTGTTGATGTTGTCATAGTTCTCCCTGATAACGGGTGTGAATGTAATACATGGCTGCTGCAACATTACCTATGAAGCAACATCATAAACTGCATGCAAAAAATTTTATTTAATTAGTTTGACTTACAAAGAAACCATTCGTGGAGGCTTCACGCTATATTGTATTTTAGAATAGCAGTACATGAGATTCACAAGTGCATACACATGCTGAATAGTGTTTGGATAGGCCATTATAATGTAAACAAATAGTTAAGAGGATCATGGTAAAAAAAGGTTAGTCTAATATGACATAGCAGCCCATTTTGCAATTTTTGTTTTGTATTATTACATTTTCTTGGGGGATACTATGTACTTTTTATAGCTATAACAATATTGACTATTAAAACTTGGAACATGAGATAAAAAGTTTATATTTACTAGGGTACAACTACAGTTAGGTACAGACTGAGAAAATTAATTCTTTTCATGCTGTGAAACACTGTTATCCCCATGACCAGTAGACATTTGGAATGCTCTTATGTGTGCCTCATTGACCATTTTCCACCTTTTCTCTTCCACTTGCTCCTAGAGTAGATTAAAAATGGACTAAATATATATTTCACAGTAAAATGTCTTGTAAAATGTTTATCCTGTGTCTCCACAAGAGGCACAGTGCAGTTCTGGCCTCCGCTTCATCTTTACAATAGAAAACTGTAGGGCCGAACATATTTGTAATGGCACTGCTATTCAACCAAGTAGAAATTTAAAGTTCATTGAGTAGTACCTTGTCTGACTTCTTAACTCTAAATCTCATCGGGTCAGTCCTCCCCTGGGGTACATTCAACTGTGCCTCCAAGCTCCTTCTCTCGGCCTTCTTTTTCTGCAGCCTCTCCTCTAACTGCTCCATCTCCTCAGACGTTTGTTTGCACCGGATGTTGAAAATCTGCTTGTCCTGATGCCTACAGAAAGATACAACACCAGATGTTGCACCACTACTCTCTTTAATCACATGCAAGGGATACGCAAAAGAATTGTAAATCTTAACCTATCTAATTTTCTTACTGAATACATATACTATGTTGGCTTTAAACCTATATTTAGGATAATCAAGCAGTCTTTTTAGGAGTCAAATTTTGCATAGATTAACACATGTTGAAAGTTGGGCATTTTAAGAGCGTTTAGTTCCTAATCTTACTACTAATATCTCGCTTGTTTGCACATATTGCTCATTGCATGTTTCCATTCTTGTCCTCTAACCGCTCATTGTTTTCTTCTTCTGAATTTTTCTAACAACTGTATAGTACTAATGCATTAAACATTTTAAAATTAATTTACTTAATCCAAGTAAGCAATACCTAGGTGATGCCACTTTGTTCCTTTCTCTATGTCTCATTATTGTATCTTGCATTTCCTGTAGAACCTTTTCTTTCTCCTAATGCAAAGTAAATTTCTGAATTTAAATAGTGATAATAGTTATAAATTTAGTGAGTTTTATAAGCCTTGGATTACCACCCATTCACTTTTTGAGAAAATGCATCAGTGTCACCATGCTCACTTGCTTTAATATTCTAGGGATATATAATATATATCTATTACATAATTGGTGGCACTATGGTTCCACATCTCACAGTGAATAATAACTGTTACAAACGATGCCACTGTAATTATTACTACTTGTGCCATTCACAGTTACCTTTTATTCTCTGGCGTTTTTACTCTTCCTATGTGCTTTACCCATCTTGCATTGTAGTATGCATTGTTTCCCCACCTCAATATTCAATACGTGTTCTTGCTGTGTTATACCCCCCCCCCACACACACACACCCTTCCACTCCTCACTGCACACTCGCATCAAATTTGTGTTTATGCATTATCTCACCCCTCTCTCCTATCCTTACTACTGTGCATTCGTTTATGCCATGTATCTCACCACCACCCCCATTCAGCTTATAACTCAATGGGGTAATGCTGTGTTTTTACTATTCTACATCCACACACTCCACAACCATACTGGTTTCATGCCATTTATCTCGCCCCTCCTGAACATTCTCACCTTCTTGCTGTGTATCTCTCCTCCTCCCCTGCATTCTCACCTTCTTGCTGTGTATCTCTCTTCCTCCCCTGCATTCTCACGTGCTTCTTGTCATGTATCTCTCCTCCTCCCCTGCATTCTCACTTGCTTCTTGTCATGTATCTCTCCTTCTCCCCCACATTCTCACCTGCTTCTTGTCGTGTATCTCTCCCCCTCCCCTGCATTCTCACTTGCTTCTTGTCATGTATCTCTCCTCCTCCCCCACATTCTCACCTGCTTCTTGTCATGTATCTCTCCTCCTCCCCTGCATTCTCACCTGCTTCTTGTCATGTATTTCTCCTTCTCCCCCACATTCTCACCTGCTTCTTGTCATGTATCTCTCCTCCTCCCCTGCATTCTCACCTTCTTCTTGCTGTGTATCTCTCCTTCTCCCCCACATTCTCACCTGCTTCTTGCTGTGTATCTCTCCTCCTCCCCTGCATTCTCACTTGCTTCTTGCCGTGTATCTCGTCCCCCCCCCCTCGCCCACATTCTCACCTGCTTTTTCCCGTGGATCTCGCCTCGCCTTGCCTCTTGCAGCTCGAGCTGCGTCACTCTAAGCCGCGCGAGTCGCTCCCTCAGCTCGGCGATCGACATCTCACAGAGCAGGCCCGTGCCGGCGGTGTCGCTGAGGTCCACGAGCTTACCGGGCGGCACAGGCGTCGCCTCCATGCTGCGAATCTGCTCAATGAGCTGCAGCTTCTGTCGCATTGCCTCGTCCGCCTGTTGCAATAAGTGACGATTCGCCAGCATGTGATAAGTTATTCGCCAGTCATGATTTGCCAGCATGTGACAAGTTATTTGCCCTTGATGATTGGCATTTTCTCACCGATTTACATTAGAACCTCAGTGTTGTCTCTCATTAGAGGGCAGTCGGCATTGTGACTGACGCCGTAGCTCTACACGGGACAACATTGTTTTCCCGTACACCAGGAAAATGTTGAGGAAACAAATGGGAATCAATACGGAATGAGCGACCGGAACATAAATGCATCTTCATACCTCTTCTAGCGCCTGCCTCATTAACTCTTGCTTCTCTTCTGTTACTTGTTTTACTGCAGTGTCAATGCCGAAAATGTTATTCACAACTCAAGGTACGTCAGGATATTGAACAGTTTAAGGATATGGAAATGTCTAAATTAATAAATGAATACGTGCGGTAGCACATCCAAGCAGGCTGCAGTGCTACTACTTATAGCTTACCGATGTTCTGCTTGTAAAGAAGCAGCTTTTCCTGTGCTTCCTTTACATGTTGCTGGCTGAATGTTACCTCCTCCACCTGTATCCTTTTTACTTCCATCTCCTGCAGTCTATCAGCCCAATACTGTTGAATGTTAAGCTCTGCCTGCAAGAATTTTGCACAAGATTGTTTCTAATCTTCTGAATTTCACAAGGTGTCATTACTGCAGTAATTATCACTCATGCACTGGCATCCTTCCCTTCTTCTGACCTCCTCTGCCTCACCTCTCGTTTCATGTCAGCTGCTCGCTCCTTGTTGCTAACTGCACGAGCTCGACGAGCCACAATTGCCTCCTCGTGACTCAGTTTTCCCTGCAGGTGGCGCCGCTCCTGCTCAAAGAGCTGTTGCTGCACATCACGTTCCCGCATTTCTGCCTGCCACCTCAGAAAGCTGCCAGTGTCACGTGATCCACCCTCCAGCTCCTCCAACCTAATATATATATATATATATATACATATAATTGCACATTAAGCGTTTAAACTGCAACTTACTAACATCAGTTACTAATGAAAGTGTCAATGACACTGTAGCTCACCTTGGGTGTAATAGAAGAGGGAGGGGGGATATATAAAGCAAGAGTATATATGGGAGAACTCCCATTATATAGCATATCTCCCATTATATACTCTTGATAATGATATATGCATAAGTTTTGATGCGAAAATAAATGTTTCAGATCTGAAAATCTGAAATCTTGACGAGAGATGGCGCTACGCCTATATGATCGCCATTTTGGTTTTCGAATATCGCACAAATAAAAACAATAAAATATTCCAGTCAAATTACTGTAACAAAGAATCTAAAACACAATATTACACATATATAGGTATGATTATAGAGTTGTTAACCAGTTAGACGAAATAAACGTAATAGGACATTGTCATCTCTCCCATAGAAGAAACAACTGCTTTGGGGCTAGCCTTACACATTCACATACCAAAATTTAACAAAATCGAATGAATTTAAATGGCCATTTTCATTTTGCCAAAAAGTAGGCGTGGCTCAAAAGTAGGTCGACTGGCGTGCTCCAAAATAGGACGTTCAAACCTCTCCCATAGGAGTAACAACTGTATGCAATTTGAAACATGTGGGTCAAACGGTTCTTGAGTTATCGTTGACCGTAGGCAGACACTGAAATGCATAGTGAAATTGCCAAAATCTACCTAATTTGCATAATTTAAAAAAAATATCAAAACCCGTGTGATATGTTTTGGGGCCAGTCCTTATTCATTCACATACTAGAAATGAGCAAAATCCGTTGAATCTGAACTGACTTATGGCCATTTCCATTTTTGCCAAAAAGTGGACGTGGCTCGAATGTAGGTCGAACTGGCGTGCTCCAAAATAGGACGTTCAAACCTCTCCCATAGGAGTAACAACTATATGCAATTTGAAACATGTGGGTCAAACTGTTCTTGAGTTATCGTTGACCGTAGCCAAATGTTGACGGACAGACATACAATACCCCATTGTGCCATACATGGCAATAGCTCATCTTGACGATGTCAAGGCGAGCTAAAAACTGACAATAAGCAGTAGGGCACTTTTCCTGTTCAATTCCATTCTACATGAATAGGATAATGTACTTTTTAATTTCTTCATCCTCTTTTTTAAGAAAGACAGCTCCCTCTCTGAGCACCATGGCTGCATTCATCCGCACTGGCACCTTCTCATTCTGAAAGCAGAATCATTGAGGGTTTGTTTTGATATTTCAATGCACAGACCATTCCAATACAACTCACAGTGACCTTCTACGTAATTTCCAGTTATGTACAAATGTGCATACATCACCTGTTGAGAAAATGTTACATGAAGCTAATGGTTAGGTGTTTGATCAAACCGACCAGTTTGCCTGTAATGATGGTACATTTCGGTTTCTCAAACTCAAGTTTGGCTTCCTTTTCCATGATGATCTGTTTAAGCTTCTTCTGTGTCTTCACCGACTTCTCTGCCTTGGCACATCTCAATTGATTCTTCTGGGTTTCGATAAATATCTCCTTTGATGACACAAAAACATTGAATGTAAATTGTAGATTAATTCCACCAAGGATTGCAAACCCACATATTTGGTATTCAATATCAAAGTCAAAAAGTCACTAAGCAGCTAATAGTAATATATCCATATCATCACAAACTTCATAGCATGGACTGCATCCTACAAAAAGTTTTTTATTCACTCCTGATAATAGGATAACCACTATGGGTGAACCTATTGAGATTAATCTCATTACTGGTAATATATGCCTGAAACATGTGCCTTTACAAATATTAACAGTGTCAAGTGAATTAGGAAGCCAAGTATACACCTTGTTATATACCCAATTATGTGCCAATTATATGTTGTTTACCTGTGCTTTTAACTTGTTCTTCTGCTTTGCTTTTTCAATTTGTTCTACTTCAGCAGGAGGCTTATACACTACTTCAGGCACTGGCTTCATCCTTTGCAGTGTGGGAAGCTGATGAAAAATTATATTATAATATGCAATACAATAATAGTTTACATCATCACCTAACTGCGTGAGCACTATCTTCTGCTGACAGGATGTGTGTAGTTGATGTTTGGAATATGCAGTGCTTGTTGACTATTCAGTAAATGTTCACTCAGCAATAAGCACACCTAGATATGAAGTATCTACCCTATGCTAAAAATGTTAATAAATAAATAAACACACGCATGCACTCACACACATGCACGCACGCACGCATGCACACACCACACACATCTTTATTTATCCATGGATAGCTAGATATATATACCATTAAGAGCTAGAACACAAAACAATGTTACCTGTTCTGGTATTGAAATTATTTTCGGCTTTGGTTCTGTCAGTTGAAATGGCTTCATACCTGAAATAATCCCAACATTCCATAGTTATAGATGACAGTTTTTATTTACTATCTAGTCATTTATATACTTACAATAGCACAGCTTGACAGGTATACTGGATTCTTGTTACCATGATGCTTGTTGTATGCTCACGTGTAGTAGCCTTCGATTGTGGATTTGGTTGCGACTTCCCCTCTGCTTTGTTTTTCAACTCTAAATTTAACTTCTGAAGCTGTGTCTTGGACCTGTCATGTGTTACATTGGATTAGCATATTTTTTTGGCTCTATAGCATTTCTAATGCCTTCTTAGTGCAACCCTTACTACACTGCTATAGCTCGTGAATGTAACTAACCAGTAGATGATTACAATTGCTTGAATTCTTGTGATTTCTCAACAGCTACGAAGTTAGTTTCCTGCATGGCTTACCTAAGCAGTGGTTCCACCATATTACACACTACGTAACTCTCATCAAAATGAAGACACCAGTTTGGCTTTAGTACAGAATCAATGCTGCGCTTGTCCACAAGGAAGGTTAAAAACTAAAAAGATTGATAGTAAAGTGTCAAGTGATGATTAAAATAATTTCCAACATAAGACCCTCCCCTTTACACAACTATAGAACAATAGAAAAAGATATTAAATCTTTACTTTTACAATATGTATGGCATATGTGTGGCTTCTTACTCAACTATGATAATGATCCTATGTATTCCAAATAGTTCCTGGTGTCGCTCTAATGCCATCTGAGCTGTAGTTTGATATTGTTTCTATTGATTAAATCACTAAGAGAAATAGCTACTCTACCTTCCAATGGCAAATAGTGTTGATAGTATTTTGATACCTTATACATCTTCCCAGGATCCTGAGATTGCACAAACCGAGAGAATTGTTTTTCCCCTAGTTCTTCGAAGCGGAACAACAGCAAATAGCATAAAACTGAAAAATATTGTTAAAGGAAAAATGGCTACATGTATAGAATGCATAGGACAATATGATACCATTAAGATATACTATATATTACTTGCCCTATTTTGATTCATGTGTTGGTTTTTTTTATAGATGAAACATTATATTTGACACGAAAGGGAATAGGAAAAATGAAAGAGCCACTAAGACATTTAGAATCAGTATAGTTTCAACAACAAAAAGAATATAATAATCCACATGAAATCCTCAAATAATGATAATCCAAATAATCCTCAATAATCCACATGAAAGCACACAGCTCGCATCAGTAGCCAATCTGACATACACTTGTGTGTGCTACACAATCTTATTTATTATGAAAAAGTACACTGAGTACCTGGTACCTTTATATAGGTTCATCATGCCCTCGGGTAGCCTCGTAAGACCTCTAGTTTTCCGGAAGCACTCCACGGCCATAGTGAGAGCTGTTGAAAATCTTATACATCCTAGAAACACCTCCTCTATGAAAACTCTCACTGCATCATCAAATTCCTGGGAAAATATATATCAGCTTGTACTATAGCACTTTATATGGATTCGTGCATAACAGACATAATAATGTGGGGTACATAATAATAACATGAACATATATAGATAGTAAGATATGTATGGGCGTATTGTAATAATTTTTTATTGTATATGATGCAGTCCCATACTATGACAAGTGATGTGTGCACGAGCTAAACTATCCTTGATCCACTAATCCGGGGTGGTAAACTAGGGCTGAGAGGGTCTATGTCCCCCAGGGTACTATCGGAGGGTACCCTGGGTACGATTCGATATATCAGAACGTACCCTGGTACTATCTAATATGCCGGACCGTACCTCGCCTACGCCTACTCCTAACCCTAACCATATCAGATAGTTACCAAAGTACGTTCCGATATATCGAACCGTACCCATGCAGGGTACCCTCCGATATAGCTCTAGTAACTATAGCCCACGTACAGTTGCCGCAGGGTATACGTACGCGGGCTATAGTTACTAGAGCTACCTCCGATAGTACCCTGGGGAATAGCTCTAGTACTATAGCCCGCGTACAGTTGCCACTGGCGGCAATTCTGTACGCGGGCTATAGTACTAGAGCTACCTGGGGGACATAGACCCTATGAGCTAAACAGTAAACTAGGTCAGTAGGTGGGCCCAGATTTGTTCATTGTGTATCCTTGATATAACCAGTAAGTTAGTAACTGCATATTAATAAAACTAATTAATGATTAATAACGATAACTGGTGAACGTCGTTACAATAGACCCCTACCCCGCAAAGACGTACCCCGCCAAGACAGACCTACCACGCCAAGACGTTTCAGGTGTTCTTCTGAAGAGATTACAGAACCTGATTGATAGGTAGATAAGAGATCCGTACATATCCGTAAAATAGCCGCATGATCCTTGTATGCCATGATCAGCTCTGGTTGTGCTGTTCGAATAGTAACCTAGACGTTTAAAATATATAATTACATCTCTATTTCGTAAGACTAAGAGTAAGAAGCCGGCCAAACTGCAAGACTCAAAGCTGTGTGTGTTTATTTAGAAGTGAAGACCTAACGACAACAAACCATCTGCGTCTCTGGCTAGTGGCGACACCTGACGTTCGACGGCTTCATTTGATTTTCAATATTGACAAACTGGCAGTAGCACGTTGACATTGTTCTTGAATAGACGTTAGACTGAATTTTATACGATACTTCAACTTTCAAGAACATGAGCCAATCTGGCGGACAGGTAAGAACAAGAATTATATGTATATAGTGCTGCGCTATTCTGTGAAATTTAGTTATACATGTAGTTATTGTAATACACGTTTGAGATTAATGGCTCAACCATCAACTGAATGAGTTGCAGCAGGGCAGGCCAGATGTGGGAAACGGATGATTATATCAGGGGTTAATAATCATGACAAATACAATTTGTCATTATTAACCACTGATGATATGTATATCTAGCTGTATACATATCAGCATTGGTTTGCTCAAGAACGTATAAGGTTGCTAATCTAATTAGTTATATTATTACTTATTTAGTGTAAAGTTTCCTTTAAAAAAATTCTTACTAATTCTATACATGTAGTAGTATAAATTACTTATTCAGCATATCATATAGCATAGGTAACAATTGTATGGGTTTACATCTCAAAGCAGTTTACCACAGAATTACATTGGTAGTATAGCGAATATAAATCTTTTTACCATGGCTACGTTCCAGCTAGTGCTAACAAGGCCAACTATAGTGCATACTCTAGATTATTTACCATTATCGCCATTATCCCAGCAACCTCTATTTTTAATATATATAATATATATATATATATATATAATAT
>NW_014577181.1:311112-322757 GCF_000485595.1 Priapulus caudatus | reverse complement strand
GAGAGAGAGAGAGAGAGAGAGAGAGAGAGAGAGAGAGAGAGAGAGAGAGAGAGAGAGATAGAGAGAGATAGAGAGAGATAGAGAGAGATAGAGATAGAGATAGAGATAGAGATAGAGATAGAGATAGAGATAGAGATAGAGATAGAGATAGAGATAGAGATAGAGATAGAGATAGAGATAGAGATAGAGAGATAGAGAGATAGAGAGATAGAGAGATAGAGAGATAGAGAGCTAGAGAAAGGGAGGGAGAGTTTGCACCATTATCCAATATCCCAGTGCAAAGTTTAATTACAAGTTGTATGGTTTGTGAGCACACAAAAGTTACATCGTCCATTATGATTTCAAACTTCCAATTAAAAGAGCCCCCCCAAGCAAATAATTTTTTTTTTAAATGGCTTGAATAAAGCTGGCTACGCGCCTGTAGACAGTCACAAATTCCAAAAGTAGTGTATTCTAATTGTGGTCTAGTCTATTTCCACAACAATTTGACAATTACAAAAACGAAATAACGTTTGACGTCGTCGGATACGCGGTAATCACTCAAGAGTAACGTAATTCTTGCTGGAGTGATAATAATGTCAGCCTACAACATGACAGACAATTACCAAACACCGGCTTTCGTTTTTACACTGCACGGCATGATGGTACACTACAGCCTAAATGTAACCATCCATTCCATTTACATATATATATATACAGAATACTAGTGCAGAAACCCAACCAGACATATATATACATTTATTTATTTATGATAATTAATAAACATGGAGATTACTGTTTTCCTGCATACTGCTCGTGCTATAGCTTATGCACAAAAGAGCCCACATGAGCAAGTAAAATTAGGTCAATTCACCTACTGCTTGGACAAAAGCCATTTACAATGCCATATACTGCATAAGTGCCAGTATTATATAGAAGGCTTAATCCCCACATTAATTCACTGTGAAAATGAAAAGAAGTAACTGGGAGGGGGGGGAGTTCGTTCGAACCCCCCGAACCCCCCCTGGCTACGGGCCTGCTATCTATACATTTACTGCTGATAGTATTTATGCGTGTCCATGTGTAAGTACATATTATGCCCTCGTTTGCCTCAATAAAATGTTAACATAGCTGGGCATAGGTAATCATTGATATTGTCAGCGCTGTTTATATGTTCGAACTATGCAGAGACAAACCTGTTCGTTTATGTGTTACCTAGTTACCTAGTAAAGCTGTTCAGACCTGGCTGACGAGTTGTAAAGTTATGATTATCACTCGGTACAGATATCATGGTTAGTAGCTAGCTCAGGCATAAACCGACCAGGCTGTGTGACCAACGTCAATATACAGGGTATTATAACCCTAGCAATACCGTTTCTTGGAGCTAGCTCAGGCATAGCTAGTGTAGTGATCGAGACACATATCACGAGGCATTGTGCTCCGTGAATGTAAATTAGAAGGTTACACAGCTGTTATCCCGAGAATCTATTCTATTTTATCTGCTTTACTTATCTTGCTTTAAGTATTGTATGCAAACTTGCAAAGTCACAAATGAAATAGGATTTCCACGAACCATTGTGACAGACTCAGTGACTGTCAATGCAAGTTCTTAGCTACATTCATTACACTTGGAATAGGAGCTGTTGTAATTTTTAATGTAGGGGAACTGCTGTGAACTGGTTATTGCTTCCATATTGCCTTATTCTATCTATATCTCAATATTGAACTTTTTATAAAGGACGTAATATTTGCTATGCTTTGCTATGTGACTCGGCCTGAGCAACTGCCGTGTTAGTGCCAACTTTCGTTTGTGGTGTCGTGGTGAGATAATCATATATCTTGTCCTAGATGCCACATTTTCGATTAGAAGCTGTTTGAGTTAGCAGGTTGTAATCTAGTACACACATGCCACACCCCCTGTTCTATGGGTTCTGCGATAAACCCCCATTTGTCACCATGCAGTAGTGTGTGTGAAGTGAAACGCATTTTCTATCGGTTGTGTTACAAACTGCGTAGCGATTTTAATCATAGACAGGATCACAGGATGCATGTCCGCGCACTTGTGCGTATTACAAATTGCCTGTTCAGATTCTACCCATGCGCGGAATCTCGACGACAGATCTTCGATTTATACTTAAAACCAGCTGTCAGCTTCGTCGTGTGGATCGGGTCGACACTTACCCAGCTTACCGAACTTACTTAGCTTACCATTTTGCGTTTCACACTTTCACGCGAAACTCACGACGATGTTCGTTTGCTATTTACTCTGCGGTGTAAAGTTCTGATAAGGCTGATGTGCAAATCCCCAGCTGTTGTAGCTTTTCACTACGATTCGCTTTCAGAGAAACGAGAAGGACCGATAGCTAATCATGCTAGTGTTAGAACGAACGCGTAGCGGATACATAATTATGTTGGTGTTTGTATTTTTTGGTGGGGCGAGCGATCGTCTGCCACAAGAGGTGTATGCTTCCTAGGCGCAATTCTAATGAAAATCGTTCACCTTCATTATTCACCTGGCGATGTGTTTTGATAAGAACAGCCAGTGTATTTGCTATCGTGTTTATATAGGAAACTGCTATGCAGTTCAAGATACCTACGTTCCAATTGCTAGAAAACCGTTACTGTATACCTATAATAGATTAACTGAATGATTGATTTATGTAATGTAATTATATAGCTCAGTGGTTGCAACTAACAAGTAGCAACACCCTAGCAAACACGTGCAATATGTGTTTATTTCTACCCGTTACCTAATCCTAATAGGCTTAAAATCACAAAAGCCGTGTGCACGAAAAGAGAAAGACGCAACCAAATAAACGTAGTCAAAAAACGACGATAAATTTGCTACGATAATAAATCTCCAAGCGACTGTGGCGATCCGCAGTGTCGTTCATCAGGGGAACAAAATCGAAGTTGTTAAGTTGTAGGTGCCGTAAAAAATGCAACCGTTTCCGTCTTTATAAACTCGCATTCTACAGCAAGCAGCAGCCGACTCGGGTTGTCATCACGCGCAGAGGAAATCTTTCCAAGTAGAAATATAGCAGGCCAATCAATAACGCAGTGACAATCACGCTACACCGATTCAGATTCTTTATTTAGCACATAACTTAGTTACAATACAGCAGGTGTATGATAGGTATAACGTGAGAGTATAAATAAAAAAGAATAGTGAACTTACTAACAAATGAGTGCTGTGAGGGTCAAAGTAGCACTAGGCTTTCGAGTCGACCCCCACATACCCGGCCGTGTTCTTGGCTCGCTTGCACTATTTAGTTCATTTAAACCAGTGCTTCAGTGTCATGCACCCTCGTGTCTTTATAACAAAATTTCATTCACCTGCGACTAAATTGCCTTATGTTTTTGGTAATTAAGTTTCATTCACTTCAAAATAATTTCATTCACCCTTTGGTGAACCATTCACCTGATAACTACTGAGGATGATAAGCACCTGATAAGCACTGATAACTACTGTTTTTTCCCTTCTCATTATTTTACGAAAGTGTAATCTGTATTCGAGAAGTTATTCACGTGAGGACTTTTTATTTAAAGGTGCCTGCCCTCGAAATTTCAAGCGGAAAAATAAAATCGGGAAAAATGAATTATTTTAACATTGCACGTTTGTACTTGCCTATAAATGCTATAATATTTGTGATAGGTAAAAAAATTGCTCGCCATCGGGAATATGTTCATTGGAAGCTTTTAAATTAAGCCTGCCGCACACGCTGTGTTTTGTGCTGCGCCATCGGCCACGCGTGGCTGATGGCGCAGCACAAAATACAGCGTGTGCGCGTGCAAACACCGCGATTTCTTGCGTGTGGAAAATATCACACGTGTTTGATATTTTCTTCCACGTGTGGCAGCGAGTCACGTGATCTTAACTTGCGGTGCACGCACGTACACGCAGGTACACGCACGTACACGCGGGTACACGTACGTAGACGCGGGTACACGCACGTACACGCAGGTACACGCACGTACACGCACGTACACGCAGGTACACGCACGTACACGCGAACTGCTATGGCCAGTAATCAATGATACCTACAACACAGTTCGCAATGATCTAGATAAAAATTAGCTACGAAACACTACTATAAGAAATACACTTAGACTTATGAACATGAAGATTGTTACTGTAATCACCGTAGAATCATAGAGATAAACGTAGGGCTCAGTGTTGCAACTAACAAGTAGCAACACCCTAAGAAACACGTAGCAATATGTGTTATTTCTAAATACCCCGTTACCTAATGCCTGAATAGGACTTAAAAATCACAAAAGCCGTGTCCACGACAAAAGAGAAAGCGACGCACACCAAATAAACGTAGTCAAAAAACCGAAGAATAAATTTGCTAAGCGATAAAAAATCTCCAAAGCGACTGTGGCGATTGCCCAGCAGTGTCGTTCATCAGGGAACAAACATCGAAAGTTGTTACAGTTGTAGGTGGCCGTAAAAAATGCAATCCGTTTCCGTCTTTAATAAACTCGGGCATTCTACTAACAGCAAGCAGCAGCCGACTCGGGTTGTCATCACGCGCAGAGGAAATCTTTCCAAGTAGAACCGCACACTACAAAACACGGAGAAAAATTAAAACATATAGCAAAGACCGGAACACCCGCAAAAATCAAAAGAAGAGCAACAGAATCGCACAAAATCAAACGGACCTAAACCAAACAAACTTAAACACTACCAACGGACCCCCGCTGAAATATATGGAACAAGAAACAACATATCCTTCCTACTATTAGGCACACACGACTAAACTTTAGCTTGATTAAAGATTACAACTACAGCAGGTGGTACCAAGATAGGCATAAATAACACTCCCCATGACAAAAGCAGTGAGAGTTATACAAAACAAAAAAGAATATGTTGAACCTTCACTTAACACAATGAGCCTTTACTGCTAGAGTGAGAAAGTCAATGAGTAGCACTCCGGCGAACTTCTATTCCAACCAGGCCTTCGCTATTAAGATCGAACCCCAAATTAATTACCCGGCCATCAAGCCGACTGGTTCTTGGCTCGCTTTTCTGCATCAACTTACCATTTAGATCATTTAAACAGTGCTTCAGTGTCATGCAACCCGTCGTGTCTTATAAAAATTTCAATTCACGCTGCGACTAAAGTTGCCCTTAGTTTTTGGTAAATTAAGTTCATTCACGTTAAACATAATTTCATTCACCCTTTGGGAACGCATTCACGTCTGATAACTATGAGGATGATAAGCACGCTGATGAAGGCCTGATAACTACTGTTTTCCCTTCTCATTGTTTTAAGCGAAAGTGTAATCTTGTATTCGAAGAAGTTATTCACGTGAGGACTTTTTATTTAAAGGTGGCCTGCCTCGAAATTTCAAGCGAAAAATAAAATCGGGAAAATGAATTATTTAACATTGCACGTTTGTACTTCCTATAAATGCTATATATTTGTGATAAGGTAAAAAAATGCTTGACGCCATCGGAATATGTTCATTGGAAGCTTTTAAGATTAAGCCTGCGCACACGCTGATGTTTTGTGCTGCGCATCGCCACGCGTGGCTGATGGCGCCAAGCACAAAATATCAGGCGTTGCGCGTCAAAACGCCGCGATTTCTTGCGTGGGAAAATATCACACGTGTTTGATATTTCTTGCCACGTGTGGGCAGCGAGTCAACGATCTTAACTTGCGGTAGCACGGTCCGTACACGCAGATACACGCACGTACACGCGGATAACGCACGTAGCACGCGGTACACGCACTGTCACACCGGGTAGCACGTACAGTAGAACGCGGGTACACGCACGCCACACGCAGGTAACACGCACGTAACACGCACGTACACGCAGGTAACGCACGTACAACGGGGTACAAGTCGCGGAACACGCACGTACAGCGCACGTAGGCACGCAAGTACTCACGCAGGATACACGACACGTACACACAAGATATCACGCGGTAACCGGTACACGCACGTGCACGCGGTACACCACGTACACTGCGGGTAGCACGGAGATACACGCGACGTACACGCACCGTACACGCGGTACACGCCACGTACACGCAGATACACGCGGGCGTACACGCAGTACAACGCAGAGTACACGCACGGTAACACACAGAACACGCAACGTACACGCGGTACACGGAGATACACGCACGTACACCGCGGTACAATCCTCACGTACACCAGTTACACGCCACTACACGCGGGTACACGGAGATCCCACGTACACGCGGGTACACTGCCACGTACACCGCAGAGACACGCGGGTACACGCACGTACACAGACGACACAGATACACGCACTAACACGCTGGTAGCGTGCGTGCACGTGCGTGTACCCGCGTGTACGTGCGTGTATCTGTGTGTACGTGCGTGTATCTGGCGTGTACGTGCGTGTCCGTGCGTGTACCCGCGTGTAGTCGTGCAGTGATATCTCCGTGTACCCGCGTGTACGTGTGCGTTATAACAAAGTTGAAGGTGTCGGGTCAAATGTCAAACAGCGTTTACTTGCAGCTCTGACGGGCGATTTGTCTCTGACGAGCTGGCAGCCCGGATATACATCCCAGCGCGACAGCGCGAAACAAGCGCCGCCGTCGCGGCGACCTTTTGATCGAATTCGCTGGCCCTCTATGTAGAGACTATTACCGAGCCCTCGGTAGACATAAACCGGCATAAGTCGGTCAATTGAGGAGTTGTGGCGATTGCAGAAGCGTTTCGACTCTTGCACGTAGGGCGAGAATTAAATCCAAATACCTCGTAAATTGCAAAGTTTTTTGGTCGCGCGTTAGGTTTTCTACTAGAAAAGCGATTTTCAATTCTTCATTTCACGCCTGAACTATTCTCGTACATATGGCGTCCCATAGATGGCGCGACAGCTCTCTTCAGGAGGGAATTTTCCCGAGAATTTTCCACACAACGGAACGGCGATTCGGCTTAGACTGGCTCCGCGGTGGAGAGTTTCCACACAGGCTGCACTAACTATAACTTTAGCTGTACGAAAAGATACCTTGCCGAGTTTAAAAGGTCCTACCAGTTTTCTTTTTAAAAGCCTCGATCGTGAACGTCACGAGTGTAATTATCGTAGGCCATGCTAGACCCCGCAGCCGCTCACTGATTGCATGGTTGTTTAGTAAGCACTAGAGAATATCCCACTAAGACGTTATGTGGAAAAGCACAAGCCAGCTATTCTCATTATTACCCCCATGCGTGTGAATCGTTTGGACATGACGTTCATACTTCAAGCATCTGTATATATCAGCAGAGCAGCAAAGTGCATAATACCATAGCCTCTGCATACAGCGTAGAGCATACACGCATAGAGGCATATCTTCTTTCGAATTCATACATACCCATCGATCTTTCATCGCATCGATATATGATGCCAGGCTTGTTGTACTGCGTGCAAGTGTAAGGTTCTCCATGTCAGGAGTCGAAAGAACGAAACATTTTCTTTCCATAGGTGCAGACAGACGTTCGAATAGTCTCGTAATAGTCTCCTAATAGTAGTCGTTACAATAGTTTCACGTAACTGTGTACTACATTAAATGTTCACGTCTTTCTACATGCTCACAAAGAAAAGAACGTTCATTACCGCACACATGTGTAAGCCTTGTAGTATGTTTATATATTGTTAGATAATGTTGCTCGCCTACCTGTACGTACCTAGCCATACCTACCTACCTTATATAGCCTATCGGCTATCTTTCATCTATCACTTCTTACGAAAGTCATGCACATGAAGTGGCCTGTGTTCGCATTCTGTTCAGCTTTGGCGTAACTTATAACATGTTTTCGGACTTTCCCTTTCGAAGTAATATGTGTACGTGCAGATCGGATGCTAGCAATTGTACTTGTACATGTAGTCACGTCACCCGAAACTGGAACGTTAATTGCTACGCGATTTCCGCGTCACTTTCCCGTAAATTATAACACTATACACAGTATGTTCGAGAACTTATAACATAACGCAGAATGTATGTTGTACATTTCTTTTGCTTATATATAAATTCAAGTTCAGTTCCAGTTTCCTTTGTAATTCTAAATATTTCATACTCATCGATTATAGGCTAACATAACGCACTTGCCGTTTCAAAGTCATAAGTACAAAGGGTCATAAGTCAAGCTTAATGCCTGCTACAGTGTCGATGGCTTCGGCGTTTTTCTTGTTTCCCCCGCACGCGCGCGGAATGTTTTTGCCGTGGCGTCCGGGCGTTATTAACGGGATACTAGAGCATGTGTACATACACGCTCTGTACGGACATGTGTACGGGATACGGGATTGTTGTGATGCGTTTAATTCATTTCGCCGCGACCGCGCTCGACTTTGGCGCCGACGAGACGTTAATTGAGTTTACTTGTAAATAAATGTTAACGGATGGAGGGGCAAAAACGCTACTCTCAGCACACGCACGCGTGAGCTGGCTAGCTTGTTAGGTGGGCGAGCGACGCCAAGTATAGTGTTATACAGTGTAATTAATGTCGATATAGTGCATTACGTATAGTGGCGAGCTGACTTAAGGAGCGCCCGCCGAACCCTGCACATGTCTGCTATTCAGTTCCTTATCGTATATGCTGTATGACAATATGCAATAAACCTCGTTGCGGCAGGGTGTGGTCGCTGCCGTGGCGTCCGCACTCACCGCGAACCCGCGTGGGCTGTTGTTCCGCTCCGCGAGTCTGCCGCATCTACGGGGCGGCCCGTTCCAGCGGCGCGCGCGTATGATGGCAGCTCGCGGGTGGGACTGACGCGAACCGCTTCGGCTGTTCTTCGGCTGCGCGAGTCTGCGCCTTTACGGGGGCCGCCGTTCCGGTGCGCGAATGATGGCCGAGCGCATGTGCGCACGTAAGCGTTTGTGGCGGCGGCGCCGACAATGTCCTCTCCCATACAACGTCTAACAACGTCATAACTATTGAGGTCTTGCTGTTATAATGCTGTTGAAGGGCGGGCAAAAAGTCGTTTATGCGGCCGTCATTCATTGCGCGCGCCGCCACTTTGGCGCCGAGGAGACGTTAACTACAATATAAATGCCATGACAGTAAACAGTCGGCGCAGTTTCGTTTCTAGCATCGCGCGATTGTCTAACACACTGAAGAAATACATCATAAACACCATTCAGAATACACAGAATGTTACATTCATGTTGCCATCCCAGAAATGAAACTACGAGAGACACGCGAGACAAACGAGACAGCGAAGAGAGAGTCACACACAGGGGGGGGGGGCGACTCACACTACAACACAAACAGACCAGCGCGTGGGCGAGAGAGAGAGCGGGCCGAGAGACACACAGCAGATAGAGACGGGCGACACACATATGGACAAAGCGAGAAAGAGCGACAGAGGACAAGCGACACAGCACAGAGGCAGGGAGAGGGGGCGAGAAACAAGACGGACAAGAGGGAGATAGAAGGAAGAGAGACAGACAGAGAGAGATACATACAGCCACACACACAGAGAGAGACAGGGGAGGGGGACAGAGAGAGAGGGAAGGACAGCGACAGAGAGAGCAAAAGGAAAGAACGGCGACAAAGCGAGAAAAGGGCAAGAAAGAGACAGAGGAAATGAAGACAAACAGAGAGAGAGAGAGAGAGAGAGAGAGAAGAGAGAGAGAGAGAGAGAGAGAGAGACACAGAGAGACAGCACAGGGACACACCCAGAAAGACAGAGAGAACGGCGTCGGCTTATGACCGAGCGAGCAACAGTTGCAAACACTGTTGTTTCTTTCATGACTTCGCTACAAATATAATCATTCCATGACAGTAAACATTCGGCGCCGTTTGCTTACATATTGTATAGGACAGTTGTCGGAATATTTCCAATGAACTTACAATTCTAATTAGCTACCAAGAACACCTCAATGGACCTGAGCCCTTTCATTCTATTGCCCCTAAAATCGTCGACTCTTCGGCTGGCAGCTATGGATCCGTGCGCCGGCCTATTGCATTCGGCGGGCACGGATCCATAGCGGCCAGCAGTGCATAGTCGCGCACGACGTTGCCGCGGTGCGCGTGGCGCCTTGCGCGGAACTGCGCGCAAGATCTGCGCTTATAGCGCTTGGGATCAACACCTCTCTTCGGCAACGCTTCTCTAGTATCCGCGTCTCATCTGGTTGCCATGCGGTGTTGCCAAGCGCTGAATGTCATGAAGGCTGAATGTGCTCATAGATATCATCAGGAGTTGAATGAGACAAATGTCTCATTAACTCCTGATATCATATAACACGTGTTATATATATGATATTCTATGACTGTGGCTGGTCACAGGCACTTGGAGCTTTTCAAATAAAATATAATGCCTAAATAAATACGAAATCCTATTTATGCCAACAGTTTTAATGTTTCTCTACTCTCTTTATTGAAGTGCCTGTTATTGAGTGCCTGCCTCTACTATGAACTATATAACTGCTCTATTATTGAAAGTGCATGTGGTGGCTGGTACGTGAGCCTGCGTCCGACTTTGCCGCCATGATACAGAACCGCGCGCGAAAAGCGTTAAATTTCGAAGTTGTTTGTTAGCCTCATCTGACATACGTCAGATGCAAGCTGTACGAATCACCCATTGCATCGTCCGTTGCGTCCGTCCGAAGCGTCCGTCAACAGTGGGCAACAAAATCTTAACGCGCCGACGTACGGTCACGATATTCCGGGACGTGGGGGGGTAATCGAAAACGAGTTGGGATGTCGAAGCTTGGGCCGGTCAAAGTCAAAGGTCAAGACGTGTAAGAAGGCGGGAACATTCACTCCTTAACTTAAGGTATAGGAGGAAATGCAGAATTGCGGCACAAAATCTAAACGGCTACGACCTAGGCTCGTGATAAGTCGAGTGTATAGCATCATGGTAGGAAAAGCCATCACTGTGCCGAAATTGGAGGTCACAGTCAAAGGTCAATGGACAGGGCAGATTTTAGACATTTTCTGAGGACATGGTCTGACGGAGCGATTGAAAAACTTTTTGTTTCAGCGGTGACCTAGCATTTTTATGGCATTATGAAAGGACCATGAAATCTACTTTTCTGCTGACATGCGAAGAGTAGAGTGTCAGATAACTTTGACCCTCAAGAGGAGGGTTAAACATGGATTTGTTGACTGTCTGTTAGAAAGAATTTGACTGCCGGGTTTTCTAGTAGAATCTATACATGCCTGGATGTATGAGGCTACAATGTCACAGTGAAATTTCAAAAGGCTAAATTTGGTTAAAGAGGTTTATGCTTCGCTTAAATCGTATAATTTCTATGGCATTATGTACTGTCAGTATGTTAACATGTAACGTATTGCCACTGCAGTGGCTACTGCCAGTGCATGTGTTGGTGGTGACTGTGGAGTTTTTGCCTGCGTTAATTGGTTACAGGTGGCAGCTGCTCTATTGCGAGCCTGTAGGCTTGCGTAGGTAAATGGATGAGTGCTTACCTATTCTGTCTTGCAGATATTGTTGCTACTACGTATGATGGAGCCTTCCATCTTTAATCTGAAGACACTTAATACGTACGCGCCATCTCGTGGCAACTTTCATAACGATCCCAACGAACATTCTTTTGAGAAGGTTCCTGATACCATCCCTGTGGCATTCCACTGTTTCGGGTGTATGCTGAACAATTTGGGACTAACAGGGTTTACAGAATCCACCACTCCACCACATGAAGCACCGCAAGTAGACGTTAGATGAGCGCTGTGCTCTGCGCCAA